>NW_027105275.1:475382-486471 GCF_000696795.3 Halyomorpha halys
ACTGTATACAAGGTGCATTCCAGCCAATGTTTTTTTTTTTTTATTGACATTTACAACTTTATATAAAATATAACAAGCAAATTTGAAGTAAGATCATAATGATATGATACAGCATGTAGAGAAACTACCCAGTAGTAGAACTCTAAAAACATTTTACATGTAAGGTCACGAGGCCATCTTCAAGTCAATGTTAAACAACATTTATAATTCACCATTGTAAAAAAGTAATCGAGTGCCCATTCTTCATTGAAGTGATAAGTTTTCGATTTTTTCGGTCCACAACTCATGTTCATGGCTATGCCAGAATGAAAAGAAGTATGGCGATTTAAACAATAAATATTTTCCTAGAAAATTCAAAAACTCTTGAACTGCGGTAATTATCTCCGTTACATTGGGAGAAATAAAAGCAATACTGCATATTACGATCGGTGACAGTAATTCAAGTATATTAAAATCTAATAATAATAAAGTTATAATATATTTATTACGGTTTACAATACTGACTTCTTAATTTAAATAACTATTGTTATTCCTAATATATTTGTAATACTGTCCCATATTAATCTCTCAGTGTAATGACCGCAGTTTAGAAATCTGTTACCGAGAATGTTCACTTATCACGTAAATAGATAGGTAATAAAAGCGATTTAATTTAAAACAAAGAAAAGGTACTTGCATTTTAAATAGAAGAAAAATTGAAACTCGAAGTGGTCACCAACGATAAATAATATTGATGACGATAATAATATTATTACGAAAGAAAATAAGCTACCTTATGACACTACCAAATATTCCAGCTAACTGACTGTGTTCTTCGATAAGTCGAGTCGTAACTGTTGCGTTCGATGACAAGTGGTTTAGGCGAAAGTGATATTCTGTTAAAAATTGAGCAGTGGCAAAATAGATCATTAAGAAAATATTTTAACTGGGCTAATGAAGTATTCAGTAGTATTTCAATGGACACAGACAAATATCTTTCTTTCTAGGTTCATATCCAACAGAACAACAGATTCATTAAATTTTATTATACTAATTTTTCAGCAAATGGAATTTAAAAAATAAAAATCTATATATATAAAAGGGAATAGGTCGAATCTTCGTTCACAATAAACTTTTTGAATTACTGGACCAATTTACATGCTGTTTTTATCAAAATGTTCCGCGTCGCCATGGGAAGGTATGAACAAAATTAAACGTTTTTTTGTGATTAGCTGAGAAAGTGTACGTTTTTTTTACGGTTAGCATGCACCAATCGATTGTTTTCAGTTTGTAGGATAAGAAAAAAAATATTACTGATTTCGTAAAATGATTTTATATTCTCGAAAAAAAAAATTGTCTATATAATCGTTCATGACTACGTTACTACATCCTTAGGAAAGGTGAATCTATCTCTTTTATCATATATCGACACGATTTATACTTAGTGCTCTAATAAGTGCAATATATGCATTTATAATCATAATAATGCATGTTTAATTTTAACTAAATATATTTATTGATATCCAACTTTAAATTGTGTTCAGTTAATCTGTATGGATCCCGAAAGCTAGCAATTGCGAAGCATTTTCTTTATATAAATAGTTTTCATTATTATATTAGCCAGGTGTAAGGATAAAAATGAGCCTATTAGTGCTATATTTACAACCACTAAAAAATAAATAAATAAACATAACAATAACAATATTAGTCAGTAGTTTCTAAGCGGTTCCCCGGACACAGGTGTGTCTGGCAACCATATTTTGAGAGAATTGTTAGAACAGTTTTATTGTTTACTTTTCCTGATTTTTTAATGTTAGTTGAAAGATTTTAACAGTGAAACTCACATATGACATATAATATAGCAATTATTGCATGCAATAACATTACCCCGTACCTACGAATCCAGTATCCCTACCACTCAGATAGTCAGAGTCCAAAAATGTGAAAGTGAGTTACATGTATGCTGTTGCTCGTCGTTAGATGCAGCCCTTCTTCAGTTATTATATGGGGGTGCGATGAATTTTAAAGCTTGTGGCAAAGTTATTGTGGTCGAAGGAGGGTGAGGGTTGGGCTCTGAATAGGCAACGATAAATTTAAGTATGTTAAGTACCGAATTTCTTTTTGTTATATTCGATATAAATAAACCTCTTGTTTCCCAGACTAATTAAATCAGTTAATTTTTAAATGTTACTTACATTTGATTTTTATCTTATACATGGTTTGTTATATGGTAGTGTATTTGTTGTGGATAATCTTATATAAGATAAATTAAATATTAAATAAATCCAAAAATTAGTATCCAATTCTGTCTCAAACTTTATTTCTCACTAGTCCAACGTTTCGGCCATTCCAGCCATCTTCAAGGACATCTTCAATACAAAACTCCTCCTCACATTAATTCACAATTTCTATTGCAGGCTATTCTGCCCAGGTCATTTTCTTTATTCTAATACATAATACAATATTATCTAATATAAAATACACCACCATATAACAAATATTTGTTATATGGTGGTGTATTTTATATTGTTGATAATTTTATAGAGAAAAATAAATGTTAATGTTTTTAAATTTTAAATAAATAGGTTTTGAAAATAGAATAAAGAAAATGACCTGTGCAGAATAGCCTGCAATAGAAATTGTGAATTAATAATGTCAGGAGGAGTTTTGTATTGAAGATGTCCTTGAAGATGGCTGGAATGGCCGAAACGTTGGACTAGTGAGAAATAAAGTGTTGAGACAGAATTGGATACTAATTTTTGGATTTATTTAATAAATAATTACCTTGTCTCAAAAAATTTTGAAATAATATAATTAAAGAAAAATTAAATATTAATGATTTTAGATTTTAAATTTTTAAAAATAGGCTTTTAGCTTATAATAAAGGAAATGACCTGGGCAGAATAGCCTGCAAAAGTAACTTTAAATTAATGTGAGGAAGAAATTATAATTGAAGATGTCCTTGAGGATGGCTAAAATGGCCGAAACGTTGGACTGGTGAAAAATAAAAGTGTTGAGACAAAAAAAGGATACAAATTTTTGATTTATTTAATAAATAATTACCTTGTCTCAAGAAATTGAAATAATATGATATTATTTTACTTTAAGTTTAATTTTTTTTTCTCCTTCCATTTCTTATTTTGTTATTATTTAATTTATATATTTGTTAATATAGTGTGAATGTGCTCAATGATCCATATTTCAATTGTCTAAGAATATGCCAGAATGCAAAATTATACAATAAAAAAAAAACAAACTTAAATATTGAAACTTATTTGGTGTATTTGCTATTTTCAGTGACTTTATTGCGTGGCTTCTCAATAAATCAATAGCATCGTAGGATGACCAGATTATTTCATCATGTCTATACTTCAATATAAAAATGGAATATAGAAGCAGGGAGACAGCTTTTTTTTTTTTTTAATCATTTATTTATTAACCAAAATAATAAATAAATGTACTGGACGTTTAAAAATTATCTGATTCGTTATTAGTTTTAAGCTTAAGACATGATAGAAGATTTAAGATAAGTTATTAAAGTGTGAAGATCTGGTGGTGAAACATATTTACATATAGGAAGAAGATAGTTGACCGTACGAAGTAGATTGTTGGAAGATAAAGGTAAGGTCAATAAAGGTATCAAAATAGTAGAAAGAAAACTATTTATTGTTAACCAACGTTTCGTCCCGCTTTGCAGAGCTTCGTCAGGGCTAAATGAAAAAAACAAGATACAAACATTTTAGAATTAATAGAACATTAAAATAAAAAACATTTCAAAACATTTGTTATCTTTATAAAGTTGAAAGAAAAAGTATTATTACTAATTCTTTTTGATATACTTTATAAATATACCAATTATTTTGAGCTGTTTTTTATTTTAATGTTCTGTTAATTCTAAAATGTTTGTATCTTGTTTTTTTCATTTAGCCCTGAAGAAGCTCTGCAAAGCGGGACGAAACGTTGGTTATAATAAATAGCTTTTTTAAACTATTTTGATACTTTTATTAACAGCAACCCAGACTATCTTCCTACGATATATATATATGGAACCACCATCTAATTTATAGTGTGTATACATGAACAGAAAGACAATTACAGGTTTAAGTAAAAAAAAAATCTTTTCAGCCTAAAAGGAATAAATTCTCGTGTTCCAGCCGCATCAAAAGCGATCTCCCGCTACGGAGTCAATGGATAGCGGCCTTTTGATCCGAAACAAAAGAATCTGTATAAATAGCCACTAATCATCTGACTGATTACCCATAAATTACTTTTAGTATTAGAGGGAGTATAAACCAAATAAAGGGTGAAATAATCTTTATGTTCTTTTTGATGTTGTAAAGCAAACCCGAGGATGAAGGAAGAATGAGATGATCCAGTAAACAATAGATCAAACGGTGGGGTTTAATAGTAAATTAATAATGGGACTGCTGAGAGGCACAATATTGCCACGCTAAGTCCTCTCTCGTCTTCTTCAACAAACTATCAATTTAATGAGAATTTAATTTAGAGTAAATTTTAACTCGATTTATACAATAAGATCATGAGGGATCTCTAACTAATGCTTCCTATTTGTGGAAATGAATCTTCATTCCGCTCAGTGGTTTGTAAATTTTAAAAATTATTTTTGAGAATAATTTTATAAATTTATATAAGAAATATGTTTAAATTTATTAGATGATGATTTATTTTAATAATTTATTTCCCAGTTCTAAAGGGTTATACAATGTGAATCAAACAATTCAAAAGGAGTAATAATAAAAGACAAACTAATATTTTACAATAATTAAATTTTAATATTAAAAATTCGCCTTGCCCGAAAATATTATTCTGGACTCCCAGGGTATCATAAATTCTCACCTGCACACTAATTTGTTTAGTACTAATTTATTTATTTATTTTTAACTTATTTATTTGTTTTAAACATTTTAATCTATTTTTAACCTATTTATTTATTGCCAAAATTATTACTTTTTATTATTTTAATTTATTTCTAGATTTTCATTTATTTTTAAAGTTGTCTTATTATTTTTGTTTCATTTTGTTTGCTCAATGAAAGTATTAAAATTAAGTGAGCACATATATTTTAAAATAAAACTTGTGTAGTTACTTCAATATATGAGATAGATAATTAGAAAAGAGGAATATAAGATAGGCTAGATTATAAAAACTCTCATTAATTCAGATATAATGACACTGCAGTACATGTTATCGTATCATCAGATATGGCATCATATTTTTTTAAAGATATTATTGATACCATAAATATTTTAAGTCAATACTTTATTAATAACTCACACAAAAGTTACTTAATTCTCATAAAATATTGTATAATGTAAAGTTATTAATTATTTACCTTTGTTGTTTTTGGTTTTAATTATTTTACCATTATTTAACTCGTTTAATATCGATTTGTATGTATATCTTGTATTATTATTTAAGTATAAACCATTTAAGTTTATAATTATTTTTTCCTTATATTTTTATTATTATTGACATGTTCTAACTTCCCATCCTATGTGATCACCTTACTTATATTACCTTTAAATCACTTACTTATAGCAAGTAATTTCTTGAAGGAGACCAAAAATAATAGAAATGGATCCTTTCACCTCCCCCCTCCCCCCAAATCCCTAAATAAGATCCGATCTCATCTTACCTTCAAAACATTTACTAATTACTAGTAGAAGAGTCTTTGAAAACAAAACTTTGAATAGAGCAACATCGAAAAAGTAGCTAACTTATGAACTCGGCTTCGTTATGGAAAATGTAGGAGAGGGGAGGATCATTCTCCTCAATAATTTAAAAAAGTGCTTGTTTAAACGTCTTGATTGCTCAATAAGTGACAGTGCGTGTTTCGACCCTGATAGTGAACCTTACCTCGCTGACAGTTCAGTTTGTTGAATGAATGATAAAATGTAATGAGGTGTAGATAGTTGACCGTAGATTAATGCTTGAAGAAGTTTGTCGGGGGGGGGGGGTGTAGATAGTATGTAGAAATGAATAAATAAATATGGTTTTGTTTATTTATGTTGTTCTTTGCTGACCGCACCCCCCGACAAACTTCTTCAAGATAAAATGTAATGGTTAAATACAACTCACAAGAACCGTGTATAAATAACAAACAGTAAATTTACAAGTTTATAAGTTATTTAGATAGGGTTTGTTGTACCAGAAGCGTTGTTGTAACAACTTTTTTAGGGAAGAGGGGGAATGTAAGTTTTTCCAACAATTTTGACCGGATTTCCGACCTTACCGTCGGTCTGAGGAGTGACCCTTGAAATGTTTCCTTTTCTTCAACAATTTTGGAAAATTATCCTCTCTAAATAGCATTTCACTTTCACCAGAACCTCATTCATCACCCCAATCCCTTAGCACAACCCCTGTTCGACTTCAACCATCCCTTTAGTCCTCTTTGAAGGTTGAAACGGCTGTGGCTACGAGACCTTTTGTGAATATGCTGTTGGAGTTCTGGCAGTGGCCACCTTCTCCACTTGAGTCTTAAGGTATTCAGCTCAAGTGGTCTCACTCAGTCTCTACGGGCTTTTAATGTCAGTGACGTAGCTGGGAGAGAAGCGCAGGGATATCTTGGAACTCTGCTTTCCCCTCCACATGAATATAAATAGATGCGAATGTGTGTCAGATGTATTTTTTTATTTTTACTTTTTTTTTATTTTGTGTATGACTTATTCTTTTATATTATTTTGTTCTTTATTAATACATATATGTATATTTTTTTGTACATCGTTATCATTAATTATATATGTCATAAATGAATAGTAGGAAATCAAATGCTTATTTCCCTCAACTGTGGTATGAATATAACTATGATTATTTTTCAATAAAAATTTTAATTAAAAAAATAGGGTTTATAATCAATTTTGAGCATAATGACCTCTTAGAAAAATGTTTCGTTATAATTTTTTAAGTTGCTACTCAAATCTCAAGTTTTCTAACATTTTGTGATATCAAATAATCGGAGAGGGGGCACAATCTCCATATTCTCCCCCCTCTCTCGTAACGAAATCCTTATAAAAATATAATTCAGGACAGTTGCACTTGCGCAAATATCATGTAAAACCGGCATGAATAGTTTTTCAATTTCAGGCGCTATTTAAATATTTCTCGATTTAACTATCTTAAACTCTCCTCTTCTCGTTTTAAGCTAGGATTTCAGAAGTGATATAGGACCGTTGCTCCCTGGGGGTCTTGCTCCGCGGGGCGGGTCCGGCGGGGAAGGATTGCCTTTTTTTTGTGTTATGACCTCCTCTTGTATAAGTATAAGCGAAAAAAACAGCTATTAAGTCAATACTAAAAAGTATATCTGTGCTTAGTTGAAATGTCATAGTTTACACGATGGTAGTGGCTAAGACAACGGCCAATGCCATTATCACCGTCATCGCGGAACCTGGGCGCCGCCTATCACAATAATAATTTAATAAGTGATAGGCCCTATGATTTCTTCAATTATGATTTTTTTTTTTTACAGAAATATTTAAATTTCGATACTATGTTTACACTCATGTCGCTCAGGCAAATTATTTTATGCAATGTTACTTCAATAATTTAAATTTATATCAATAGTGTTTAATTTATAGATCAAATATCTTTTATCCGGAGATTCACGTTATCAGGAATAGCTCTAGCCTTATTCAGCATGAACAATGGGTTTTACCGCACCTCTTGCTTATTTTGATTTCACGTTCCTAATTTGTTTTAGACCGAGGACAAACACTTCTTATGCCTCTACAAATATCACCTCGAACCCGAAGGAAGGTAGGGCTGGAAAACAAAAAATGACAATTTTTTTCCTCGGAATTTACCATTGACCCCGGGACCCTGGCTCTGAGTAAACGGCTACCGTTAGGCTAAGCGCCGAGAGGGCGATAAGGTCGAGATAGGGACAGTGTTTGCCACCTTTACAGCATCTTGTACCAACAGCAATAATCATTATCTCTGCGCTCCCACGATAAGAACGGAAACGAGGAGAACACAAACAGTGTTGTTTCATTCACATCCATAAAGTGAATAAATATTTTTATAAAGGATTTCTATTCACTGACTCTTGAACCACGAGCGCTTTCTTAGTCTCGCTGCCTTGTAGAATGTTTTACGAGAGGTAGAAATCATTGGACTCATTTCTGAAGCTTGTAAATTGAAATTGATGTTGGAAACTTTGGATTTGGAACAAATTGGTACAAACATTTTTATTTATATCCTGTAAGCTAGTTCAATATTTCTTTCACATGGTGTATATGATAAGGTGAAGAATGGTGATCGTCTAAACTTTCGGATCTCAGAACTTCCGCCCCCCCACGTCCTCTTGATCCCAAAAAACAAGTCTCCCAAATTGGTCTGTGTGTCCGTGTGTCTGGGCGTATGAGTGTGAGTTACTTAGCTCACATACACAAGTTGTACGGAATTTAAATTTTGTAGTTAAGGAACGAATATTGACATCGTTGAGAAAAAACGCAGTTTCTGACCTAAAAATAATTTGAAAATATCATTAAAAGTTAATTTATCTGACCTCACTATAAATTAAAAGTTATAAAAATAGTTTCTTTTACTAAACCAATCCTCATTTTTCTCTGATTCTTTTTAAGTTGATAAATTGTGCCAATAATGTTATTTAAAAAAATTAATAAATCTGTACCACAACAACCCGTGAAGGGGTAGGAGTGCAGTACTTTATAAGGAAGTACTGTTACTATACCAACGGTTGTGTAAGGAGGTGATTTCATCAGAATCACGCTCGACCGCCAGATTTTTATCTAATTAAAAATACCCATATAGGAGGCTGAGTCACGGCCACAGTCAGTTATGCCACAGCAAGATTCGAACCCAGGTCCTTGGAGTTTGAGCACAGGGCCTTGCCAATGAGATACCCACTCCCAATTATGTTATTTAACACATAAAATGTTGAATGTTTGCGGCTTTAGCGCACTTGCTCAGCCTCCACCGGCTCATTACCAGTGATGCAGCGAGAGGGATGCGCTGGGATCTTTTGAGCTCTGCTCTACCCCTCACACGTGGGGGATAGAGTGGGCTCAGGGATCCTCAGGTCGATTGTAGAGTGTAAATGTGACTAGAGACTATATTATTTTATCATTATGTTATTTTATTTATTTATTTTTCATACAGATAGTTTGATTATGTTCATTTTGTTTATTCTTTTGTTTATATATATTTTAAGAGAGTTTTTCTTTTAAAATTTTTTGAGGTTAAATCACTTCCATCATTTGAAATAACTTATTATTTATGTATTCATGACAATTGTAGAACGTTTCGAGACCACTGTCCCATATTCATGCACTATAAAACCTATAACAATTATAAAATCTATATAACACCAACTTCATCCTTATATATTTTATTTTATACAATAAAAATCACCTCATGATTTCATATGGGAAATCATGTCCACCATTTGTGCATCTTCACTTCTCTCTGGCAAAGCCATCATTCTACATTTCTTACTATCTCTTTGATGACCATACAAATATCAGAACCGGTTTATACAACAATAATAAATTACAAAATAAGCTGTCAAACATGAAAGACAAAGTTGATAAGATGGAAAAACTAAAAACAATTTATAAGATAGATTGTAAAAATTGTGAAAAAGTATATATTGGTGAAACATCTAAAAAGCTATAAACTATGATTAAGCAACACATCACCAATTGTAAAAACACTAAAAATCACAGCATAAAACTGAACCACGAATTCAATTTTGAAAACCCAAAAATAATAGATACAGCACAAAATACAAAAAACAGAAGATATTTAGAAGCTATATACATAACAAAAAACATACAAAACACAGTAAACTATAAAACTGACACTAAACACTTAAACACACATTACGCAGATATTATAAATAGACTTAAATAAAAACATAAAAATCAGATAAAATAAACATGTTTATGTGAAAAATAAAAAATCACTAAGTTCATAATAAATACAAAACAGGGAGGTAACCAAACAGCACACTGGACATGAGATAAAGTCCAAAGAGATAGTAAGAAATGTAAGAGAGTTTTTTATCATTTATTTTAGTATGTATGAGATCATTCATCACTATTACCTATTGCCCACAACTGTGTGGCAGATTGTAATATCTATCAATAAATAAAAAGTATTATTTTTTTTTTAAAAAAAGTTACGTTCACTTAGCAATTTTCTAAGGTGGAAATTTTAAAAACGCAGTATTCCAAAAGTGCGTTATTGTAATTTGGCATTCTTGCTTCAGTTTTATTTTCTATTCAGTTCTATTATAAAAAGTTCAGTTCTATTTTGTTACGTATCCTTATTTAAACTTAAGCGGTACGTAATTCATTCACTTCTAGAAGATAACACTGTCCGATTGCGTATGATACTGCTCTGAATACAGAGGATTTGAATCACACTTAGTGAAAAAAAGTGATGTAACTGCCACTTGTTAAGTAATTATGCAGTAAGTCGTACGTGGTTACTGCACTTTTAATAGCAATTTCAAGCAACTGCATTTCTAAATATATATGACTAACTATACTGGAATTTAGAACATTAAAATTAACAACGTTACTGTAATTTAAAAAAAAAAGGAAAGATGTTTCCTGATTCATTTCCATGACATATTCCTACTAAGCTGTATACGGCTGGGATGTCACAGTAACATTTTTTTAAATAGTTTTACTGGAAATAATTAATCACATATTTTTGTCAGCAATAATACAAAAAAAATGAATAAATATGAAATATGAAAGAACATGATAATTAATGTTCTTTCCATGGTTGTTATGTTATTATACAGAGCTTGCTTTCTTCTATTCATTTTATGTTTACTTAAATTAATTACTGTAATTAGTTTTATTTTATTATTTAGGTTTAGATTTTCAATTAGTTTACATATCATATTTGTTTTTGTTTTTTTATTTCCTTTATTTTATCATATTTTTTGTTTTTAATATTGTGAGTATTAGTATACATAGTGTACGAATTAATATTTAAAATGAGGTGTAGATAGTTCACCGTAGATTAATGATTGGAGAAGTTTGTCGGGGGGTGCGGTCAGCAAAGAACAACATAAATAAACAAAACCATATTTATTTATTTTATGCCAACGTTTCGA
>NW_027105275.1:487681-491649 GCF_000696795.3 Halyomorpha halys
GAGGTTAAAGGTGTTTGTTGATACTTTTTATAATAAGTTTTATATTTAATCTTATTTATTTATATTTAATTTTCTTTTTTTGTAATAAAAATAATACAATCCAAGTACAATGGCTGAAACCACTAGTACGTCCGCCATGCTTGTCTCTCTCAATAACACTGACATTTGGATGGTCAGCTCTTTGTTTACCGAGCATTTGTACAAGCCTCCGATTCGTGGCGAGCGGCCAACATGTGGATCCACCTTAATAAAGAGTGTTGAGACTTAGCTGGATACAATTTATTTGATTTAAAACAACGTAAAATCCTTGATGCTCCTTATTACGTTACAAATAAATTCATCCACAAAGACCTTAACATCCCATTCGATGCAAATTTGGCCCAAAACAGATATGCGTCTTTTCATTCCAAAATCCTTACCCATTCTAACCCATTAATTCTTAATCTCTCATCCTTAACAATCCCTGATTGTTCTGAAAAGAAGATCTTCTAATTTAAATTAATGCTTGAAGTACCACCAACGGGTGGTTCCTTCCCAAGATTTTCAAGTGTAAATGAAACATACAACATATTTAGTTATTGTATTTATTACTTGTACAGTTGTAAATCACATTCAATAAATAAAAAAAAAAAAAATTATAAAACCAGTCTCAAAGAAGTTATAAGTTTATATATACTGATAAGTTTATTTTTGTTTTTGTTTTTAAGACTTAAAAGTTAATTTATTTGTTTAGCCATTGTTTTTGTTATTATGTATAAATTCTTTTGTTCTTTACTTTGTAGCTTTAAGGGTTTGGGGCCCACTATTTTTGTATTATTTTAAAGGGACATGATACAGAATAAATTAACAATTTATTCATTATTATTATGGTAGATCTCCCAACAAAATAAACTCGAAACAAATCTCTATGATTCCACTTGATCCGAATATGAACTTATCGGACTTACTCTGTATTTGGAGGGTCCTCAGGGCTTAATACAAATATTTTATCGCCTTTAATACTCTTCTTGATCCAAGCTGCTCTGCTGACATAAATTAGTAGCCCGATTCAGGCGACTTTTCTCATGCCGCGAGTTAATCCCTACCATTGCAGTAAAAGACTACTAAACCGTATTGTACCTAATGAGACGCGTTAGCGAAAGGAGTCGCCCAGTGCTGCCACTACACCAGGAGAGGGTGACCTAGGAGACAGGACAATCAAATCGGGCAAATCGATTGCCGGCTCGAGGTGATTAAAGTTAAGGCCGGTGAGAGCCTTCTCTGGTTATACAGTTCTATCGACCGGTCCGTCTGTATGCTCAGCCCCGCCTCTTCTACAATAATACTATCCCACCTATCCTTACTCTTTGTTATAGTATTATATTATTATCTTTCTGGCTCAATAATTAATTGGATTAGAGGATTATGACTTTTGATATCATATTTGTTGTTGAACGAATCCTGGAAATCAAAATTAAATCCGATACATGATATCTGGTATATGCATTATTACATATTAGTATACATACATATACATGTACATTACACAGAAATCCGATAGATTAAAAAATCTGGTATCTATCACACACCTTTCGCTTACAGTCTACCCTTAAAGACAACAAATTTCAAACAATAAATTTTCAATTTGTTAGAAAAACTCGTACTTTTGGGTTTTAGGTGAGAACGTTACCTCTGTTTTATTATTTATTTATTTAATTGGTATTAAACTGGTGGTTGGCCTTACATGTTTAATGTAAGAGGTACATTTCTTTTTTTTTTTTTTAACAATGATTATATTAAAAATAAAATAAAAAGATTAAAATAATAATTCTTAATAAAAGATAAAAGTAAAGATAATAACAAAAAAAAACAACAATGACATTTATGGATTTAACAAAATAAATAATTGACTTTTAATGGAAAAAAAAAAGTGAATTTAAGAAAAATATGAAGAGAGAAAATAAAAAGAAGTGAAGATAAAATAAAATTATAGAGTGACAACAGAACTGATAAATACAGAACTTATAACAGGATGTCTTGCAGTAGCCTGGACTTCAGTCTTCAGGTTGTGGTTGGGTTTCCCAAGTAGTAGGTCACTGCTCCACTTTAGGTAACTGGGAGTGGAACTTCATGAACCTTCTTTTATGTAATCCTCTATTGCCTCTATTTCCAATTCCCAATGCAATTGGCTGTATCATCTCTGTTCCTACCAAGAATACAAGAGTTTACCAAAAGTTAACGAAGCCGGGTGCACATGGATGCGATCGCGAAAGATCGGTCAGTATTGGCTTTTTTGGATTCGAACACATGTCAATTTTTCCTTTTTAGCTAAATGTCAAATTATTTCGCACTTCATATTTATCTATTTTATATCACTACTAACAATGAGAGATGGTTGAATGTTTCGTATAAACAAAATTGAAAGCTACTTTAAAGAAATTTTATATTGAAAACAATTTATTTTGACAGTATTTAAGCCCTGTTTGACCATTTAAATAAAGATAAATAGCTTATATTAACGATCACTTTATTGTATATTGATATACTGAGTTTAATGAAAATCTTTAAAGAGGATTCAAAGACCCTGCTCGGAGTTAGGAATTGGAGAGCAGCTGCACTTAACAGATTAAATTGGTGGAAGCTGCTTGAGGAGGCCAGGACCCAGTAATAGGTTGTCACGCCGATTGATGATGATAATAATGAATCAAAATCGTCAGAACATTTTTGGGAAAATAAAAAAAATGTGTAAAATTGATAACAAAGCCGTGTACAAATGACTGGAAGCGGGTCAAGCGAGTTAAATCACCAACTTTAACTGGCTCATAACTGTAGTGGGGCCGGCTCGAATTCGGCTTGACTTTTATATCTGTGGTGGTCCCACGAAATAAACACTTTACCCCACCATTCTTGACCAGCAAGGGGGTCATAAAAAAAGATTGGAATCAGGAACGCTCGGCTGTCCCGGATTTTCAGTTTCTAAACTGCTATCTCTATTTCTCATTTAGATAATTATTAAATTCTTTCATATTTCGCATTTATACATTTTGTATTACTTTAAACAATGAAAATAGTTAATTATTTCAAATAAACAAAACCAAAAGTACTTCAGAGTAAGAGTTTTTGAAAATTTGGCATATAAGCCTCGTTAAACTATTTTCATAATAAAAATCATGCAGTTTTACATTTATATGCTGAGTTTAATCAAAATCGTTGAAGCGGTTTTTGAGAAAATCAAAAAAATATATAAAATCGATTAAGTAAAGAGGCACTTCTGCCGAGTCGATTTTATCGAAATAGTTGCCTTATAACCTCAGGCATATACTCCCTTTTAACACGTAATTCCAGTAGACATACACAGAGACCATTTTGCGATACTTGTAATTTGGATTCAGGGGACCTCAAAAGGTGTATTAAGGTGTAAGTAAATCCTGTTAATCCATGTATTTATAGAAAAAATTTAATTCCTTTGAAGTATGAAACAAGACTCGAAATGAAAATTACAATAGAACGAACCTTCGTACTTATCAGCCGAATTCGCATGATCAGGGTCGTAACTAGGCATTGTGAAATAGAAAAAAATTAAAATTAAAATATTTGTGTTTAGTGTGTAGACTAGTATTGATTGTAAAAAGAAACAGTAGTAAAAAAAAATATATATATTTTGTTTTTTGTTTATCATGTAAATATATGTATTGTATATATGTCCAATCATGGATTGATTAGTATGATGTCCAATGTATTTGGGTAGCATGGCTAAATAAAGCATCTCTCTCTATTAATATGTATGATTATATATAGTCTAAATGTATTTTCCAGTGAAAGTGGATGCATAATTTAATGATGTTATTCACTATCGTAATATTGTTATTTACAATTTTAACTTAATATTGTATTCACCTTGAATGTTGAAGCAGAACTCAATAATCCACTCCAAATGACCCTACCACCTAAAGCATTTCATCCTTCTGAAATATCCAGCATCATTCAAC
>NW_027105275.1:492979-494918 GCF_000696795.3 Halyomorpha halys
AAGGCGCCTGAAAAGAAGATGGCCTCGTGACCTTATATTGTAAACTGTTTTAGAGTTCTACTACTGGGTAGTTTCTCTACATCTTGTATCATATCATATGTCATTATGATCAAATTTACTGGTTGTATTTTCTTATACAGTTGTAAATATCAACAAATAAATAAATTAAAAAAAAAAAAAAAAACTTAATATTGTAATTAATTATTTTAACATAACATTTTAAATTGTAATTTACAAACTTTGTAAATTCATTGTAAACGCCCTCGTGGTCGAAACACTTAAAATAAAATAAATAAATAAACTGGAAGTTTTCACGAATCTCTTTTCTTGTTAAGTGATATATACATTTGTTTATATTGATAGGTTAAGGTACATATTCCCTTTCTTCACTTTATGAAGGCCGTTATTGTTCATCTCACCAGTTAGTGTTTTACATTTTTGAAAGGTGTCAATGAAGCAAGAAAATCTGCTCATAATTTTTTATCCTACCTCATATAAAACTCGAAATCTGTTTTCTATAAACTCAAAAACTAATAAAAATCAATACAATTAAAGTAAAATCGATCTATCTTTATCTTCTAGATATCTAGTTTTGACTATATGATGTTTTATTGTACGACAACTTGTCGGCTTAGCACAGCTATTTAGGCTTGAAAAAAAGTATATATCTTTTATTTAAATAATTAATTAAATATTACCAGAGTTGAATGAAACTTTAAAGTTTCTTCTACCTTTACAATTAATAAACAATATATATAAAAGTTTCGGCAAGTCTGCTGACAGAGGGCCATGTCAGCTGACTGAGTACCATATCAGCTGTAGTCAGTGTGTATATAAGTGGATGGACTCTGTTAGGTTTTAGTTATAAGTCTTGTATATATTGTATTTATATTGTAAATAACAGTTTAGGATGTAAAAAAAAATCTTGTTTTCGCATTCCCATTTTATCAGTTTTCCCTCGCTGTCGCGTAACCTACATATATGCATGAATGAATATTTATTACTTCAAAGATATAAATATGCTGATATATCATTGTGAAATCAGAACTTGGAATTCTATTATGAACTCAATACTATATCGAACGTTCACAAACCCCACTTACCGTTCATTTCTTTACTTTACAGAAATTGTATTCTGTATGCATGTTCTAAAAATGAGTAAGTGTATCTATTTAAATAAATTAAATTTTATCTCTTTAATTCAATAAAAAAAATTAACAGTAAAAAGTGGCAATAGTTCATGTTACATTGAGACCTAAGCTAGCTAAATATTAGCTGTCCCAAAACTTGCTTGAGAATGATTGCCAAAATAAGACTTTCGCCACAGACAGTAAATAGCCAATTACTCTACACAAATACGCTTTACCCACAGAAGTCTTTTCCAACTTGTAATGGAACGGTATCAATTTTTATCAAGAGAACCGAACCCGATACATGCCGTAACTGAATTAATGAATTTCTGTCGCTACCCTTGCAATTGGACCTTAAACTGTTATTTATTTATGTAACCCAAAATCTCGCACTTAGAGCTGGATACTAATACACTCAATAGGATGGAAAGTTTTTGTTTATTTTATATTTTATATTGTTTAGCGACGTTATAGAAATTTAGATAGTCCAGCTTGGGTGAATTTTTTTTTATTAGTTTATATAAATGATTTTAATTTTTCAGTCTTGTAAAACAACAACAGTGGAATATGTAATAATGATATGCAAGGTATTTTTTTGGATAACTGTGTATGGGAGTTGCCCCATAAAAAAATAAATATATAACAATAACTTACCGTTACTTACTTTAAAGAAATAGTATTCTGTATCCATGTTCTGAAAAATAAGTTAGTAGGGTCTTTTTTTAAGCCCGATAGAACTTGAAATTGTAAAAAATAACACAAAAAATTAAATTGTAATCAAAATTTTTTTTTTATTCGAAAGATCAATA
>NW_027105275.1:496098-509095 GCF_000696795.3 Halyomorpha halys
ACCAAAGAATAGACAAGATGAACATAATCAAACTATCTATGAAAAATAAATAAATAAAATAACATAATGATAAAATAATATTTACAATTTTACACAATCGACCTGAGGATCCCTGAGCCCACTCTATCCCCCACGTGTGAGGGGTAGAGCAGAACTCAAGAGATCCCAGCGCATTCCTCTCGCCGCATCACTGGTAAAATTAAATCTAATAATACAATCCCATATCACAGCCCTCGAAGAACGGTGTCGTAATTGGAGGATTAAGATAGATTCCAACAAATCCCATCAAATCACCTTAACCCTTCGTCGTAAACCTGCCGAGTGCCCGACAGTATCCTTTAATATTGTTACTCTTACCTCTGCCAAACAGATTCGCTACCTTGGACTACATCTGGACAAATGATTAACCTGGAATCCTCACACAAGACTGAAAAGAAAGGAAACTGCAGGTCGATTTCGACTATTATAACACTTACAAGACAAACGATCTAAACTTCCAATTCATTACAAAAGATTGATCTGCGTGACTGTAATAAGGCCAATCTGGACATACGGAGTTGAGCTTTGGGGCTCCACTAAATCTTCGCATTCCTCACTATCCAATCCTTACAATGCAAAATCCTTCGTAAAATCCTCAATGCTCCTTACTTTGTCACAAATAAAATCATAAAGACCTTAATGTTCCCTATGTAACCAGATATCACTACGTGCTACGAATGGGTAGTTTCTCTACACGCCTGTAACACTCCATTTTAACTTAGATCAAATTTACTGTGGGTATTATATAATATGTAGTTGTAAATTTCAATAAGGATGTTAAAAAAAAAAAAAATTAAATCCGTACCGCTACAACCCATGAAGGGTCAGAGGTGCAGTAATTTGTATGGAAGTACTGATACTAGACCAACGGTTGTGCAAGGAAGTGATTTGGTCAGAATCATGCTCGACTGCCAGATTTTTACCAAATTAAGGGTACCCTTTATGAGGCTGGATGGACTTTCGAACCCATAGAGCTTACAGAGAAACAGAAAATAATTATCATCCTCAGCCGGATTGGAACTCGTGTCCTTGGAATTAGTAATACAGTGCCTTACCGCTGAGCTACACGATCCCACTTAATTCATTAATATTTTATGATACGTAAAATTTTTAATATATTAAAAATATTTTTCATTATATATATTACTAGATATATCATAGTTTGTCTTCCTTTCATATCGAAGAACAGCGTTTAGTTTTAGCCCATTATTCGACTAATATCTATTTAATGGATTTAAAATTAACTTTTTTCCCGTATATTTAAATAACGTACGTTAGTTTTGTTTGAGAACGGTTTCAGTAAATAAGAGGTTCTTGAGAGGAGCTGATAGAGTGTCTGAATATAGACACTCATTGTTTGAAAGTCAAAATTTTAATCTTAGTATTTAGTTTTGTAAAGTAAAATGTTAAGTAGTTTGGTGCATGACTTGCCCCAATGTCGTCTGTTAGGTGCCTCCAGTATTTATTGTAATTATGTTTACAAGATTCCTTTATATATTACATAAATTAGATAAAATTATTAAAGAATAAATTTATTTCAACTAGAATTTCATATCTCGACACCTCTCTACTAAGTACACACGCCTATAATTCATAGTAGTCACACACCCTTTTGGCGCATAACAAATCGCGTGTCGTCTGTGTGATGGCTCTAGAACTTATTACAATTATACTCTCAGAATTGCTTCGTATATTATAGAAATTAGTTAAAATTATTTGGTATACATGTATTTCGACCAAAATTTCATTAAAAAAAATTAGACAATAAGCTGAAAGTAGGTAATATAATTAAATACCTAATTATAATTACTGCTAAAATTATTAAAATATGTACTGTGCGTACTTTTGTTTTCCTTTCTTTTTGACGAGTAGCGACTAGGAATATCTCCCTAGCCTATATGTGTGACTCCATTTATATATTATAGAAATAAGTTGAAATAACTAGGAATAGTTGTGTTTCAATGAAAATTTTGTTAAAAAAAATTGAACAATATGTGAAAATTTTGAAAGTAGGTAATATACTTTTTTTAAAATTTAATTTATTGCTATTTACAACTCTACATTATAATACATTTAGTAAATTTAATATCAGTTAAATTAGAGTGTAGATAAACTACCCGTTGGTAGAACTCTAATGACGTTTTACATTAGCAGATCTCGTGGCCATCTTCTTTTCAGGCACCTTTGAGGATTGCCAGGAATGGAAGAGCAAGGTTAGAAATTGGTGGGTGTGGATGGTTAGGGAGTTTGTAATGGAAGGAATAATTTCTGGTTCGGGCTAGATCGGTTACATATGGAACATTAAGGTCTTTATGTATGATTTTATTTATGACAAAGTAAGGAGCGTTGAGGATTTTACGAAGGATTTTGGATTCCAATGATTGGATATGAGAGGAATTCGAAGGTTAAATGGTGCCCCAAAGCTCAACTCCATATCCCAGATTGGCGTTATTACAGTCATGTAGATCAGTCTTTTATAGTGAACTGAAAGTTTAGACTGTTTGTCCAGTAAGTGCTGTAATAATCGAAATCGACGTGCAGTTTCCTGTCATTTCAGTTATGTGTGAGGATTCCAAGTTGTCGTTTCTTTTTTACTAGCAGCGACACAACATTAAACTAGTAATATAGCAGAAGTTGGGGATTAGCGAAATTAAAAAATCAATAGGCCATATCCCTAGCCAGTTATCTCTCAATCCATATGCGACTACATAGTTTATATATTATAGAAATTGGTTTAGATTATTAGCAATAGATGTATTTCAACCGAAATTTCATTAAAGAATATGCGAAAAGTTTGAAAGTAGGTAATATAATTAAATATCCAATCATAATTATTGCTAAAATTATTAAATATGAACTATGTGTAGTTTTTCTTTCTTTTTGATGAGGAGCGACACAGACTTGTAGTAGGTGTTGTAGGGGATAGCTAAGTTGAAAAAGCACTAGGATATTACTTAATCGACATAGGACTTGAATTGATTGTAAATATAACATAAGATGATTTCAATAATGTCTGGAAAAAAGCATGCAGTATAATTAGGGTGGGCATTAAATAGTACGCATCGGGACGGTCGGATATAGATCGTGGTATCCGGAGTAGTAAAATTGTTCGGGATTCCATATAGTACAAGAGCCCGGGAGAAGAAAAAAAGTAAATTTTTCTTCAGCCCGATTTTTAATAACG
The DNA here is from genome assembly GCF_000696795.3 of Halyomorpha halys. Taxonomy (NCBI): domain Eukaryota; kingdom Metazoa; phylum Arthropoda; class Insecta; order Hemiptera; family Pentatomidae; genus Halyomorpha; species Halyomorpha halys. The sequence goes on from NW_027105275.1 coordinate 499,322, forward strand.
TTAATGAAAAATATGTATAATTACTAGTCAAAATTGATGAGTCTGCTAAGTATAGTAAAGTAAAGAGAATAAAACATGGCGTCTGTTTCGAAACGTTAAAAAAATTCATTCGGAGCTCCTTATCGTTAAAAGTACGTACAACATTAGAAAACCTAATAAAGATTATTTAAAGTAGAGCAAATCTGCTAAAATAGTTCCCGAGATACAGTTATTTAAAAAACATTTCATAAAAAATGTACTAAAAATTAGTAGTTAGTGAATTTACTATGGGAAATCTATATTTCAGGGAACATGATCTGTACAGAAATCTATTAGCACTATAACTAAAGCTAGTTTAGTGCGCTATAAAGTAGTTTATTACGTTTATCTTCATAGGAGTAGTTTTCATGATATATTCTAAAATAAAATGATTTCTAGTCCAGAAAAAATTTCAAATTCGTATGCAGATATTATAGAAGCTAATACATCTACAAAAATAAATATTATAAACTACTTTATAGTACATTAAACTATCTTTAATTTGATTGCTGGCAGATATGTCTGGCGGTTCTTAGATAAAGATTTTCCAATAATTTCACTGACAACTGATTTTTCAGTCAATATTTCATCAAATATTTTTTTTTTTGGAACTATTGAATGTCTACAGTTCTTTTGGAGCTCGTATTTAAGCAAATTTACTCTACTTTAAATTATTTCCGCTAGGTTTTCTTGCATTATTCGTAGGTTTAACGATATGGTGCTCCGAATGAAATTTTGTTTTTTAACGTATGAAACAACTGCCATTTTTATTCCTCCCAAGGTTCGCAGTTTCATCAAGCTAGGCTAGTAATTATAAGCATATTTAATTAAAGTAACAAAAAATTGGGGTGAACTAACTTTTTTATTCACTGGGCTCTTGTATTAATACTGAATGGCGATGAAAGCATAATTTGCTTGGTATCCAACAAGCCCTGTCAACAGTAGGGAGAGTTTTGACTCTTTAAAGATAAATGTTACCTCCAGTTTAGTGGAGTTCGCCATGTTTTTGCACGGTACATCGGCATCTGGAATTTTTTTTTTTTTTTATGTTAATAACTTGGGTTGTTCCAGAAATTTTGACGGTTTCTGTGATATAATAACTTATAAACATTAAAGCAAATCCCATACTTGAATAAAATTAAATAACATAGGTCCTTCCTTCAAAAAATTATTTCATTCCTAAAATATTTTAAAATGGTGGTCAAATGATATGTATTTTTTTAATTTTATGATTAATATTTTTTTATTTTAGATCTTTATATCGCATTTAAGGAAAAAAAGTTTAAAGTGCACCTATTTTTTTTAATAATTTATTTTTTATGTATATTATTAGTTATTTTGAACGCTAAACGTTTGTGTTGTTTGTTACAAAATTATTTTGTGGCAGAAGACAACAATTTTTTTTTTATCTATATTTTTATTATCTCCCCATCTCATACATTATTTTTCTATCATTTAATTTCTTTATCAAGATGTTAATATCGTGTGAATGACATCTCTTACCTCTATTACTAATGTATGAAAGTATACGATAGAATGAAAAAAAAGTTTTTATTTCGTTTCTACCCACTTTGCTCATAAATTTCGTCCTGTTTTATTAAAGTTACGATGTTTATATTTCAAATTTGTACTCTACGAAATTTCGTGGTTTAACGAAATTAATTTACTGTACTTTTTCGCGATGATTTTACTTCTTTCAGTCTTTGCAAATTTTTAGAATGATTATTTAATTAATGCTATAATTAAAAGTGTTTTTGAAGCAACAGGTGTACTTTCTCGAATCATGACGGCATAAAATTTCTAAAAAGAGACAAAAATAAACTATACCTATATCTATTTATAATTTATTGATATCTTTAATTCCTACACACACATGTAAATATTTGTAAATAAACAGAAGAAATTGATTTGAATCTCTTATTAAGATAAGCAAGTTTTCCTTATCCTGTTCTGTATGATCCAGTCGGGTTTTAAGATTTTCGAGGTGATGAAGGTCTAAGGTCTGTCAAGTTTACATTATATTTTTTACTTTATTTATATATTACAAAAGAAGTACTGCTCTCAAGTAGGTAAAATTTAATTATTATTATATTATAACCTAAATTATTATTTAGTTGAATTAGTGGGATGCATGCAATTTATTAATCAGCGATACAGGTTTGTGTTGTTAAAAATATTTTTATTTGAATAAGTTTTTATAGTTTTCAAATTAAATTAATGCTTTAAAAAAATGTATCTTACATACTAAATAAAATGGTCTGTCTATGTTTTTGTATAACAACGCATAAAATTATTTTTCTTATCTTTATAATTTTAACAATTAATTTGTATTAAATTTATAAAACAATAGGAAATAAATGAAAATTATGGATTTAAAAAATACTATTTTGACTAACTGTGTCGGAAAGGTAATTTAACATTTAATATTCACAATTAATGTTCAATAAGACTGATCAAGATTAATTTAAATATTTCTAAAATAAAAGAAAACCGTTATTTTTATTAATGTATTAAGCTTTTTTTTTTCTTATAGCTCAGAAAGTCTACATTTTTTCATGGTTATTATTTGCCAATTAATTTGTCTCTGTCTGAAGATTAATAAAAAAATATTACATGATTTTTTTATACATTAAAAATTTAAATAACATAAAGAGGATTTCAATGAAGTTGGTAAACAAAAAATTTTTTTATGAAAAAGCATGTCCTATTCGTATATAGCGTCTTTTGAAACCTTTAAAACCCATTTTTCAAAGAAATCTTAATTTATTTGGAGTATTTTTTTCTGCCGATTTTAATTGCTCACAAAATCGTTCATGGCTCCTTTATGTTTTATCCAATCTCTACATTAATAGAACTGTTAAAAAGCCAAATGTCTGATCTTTTATTCTACATTAACATCATTTAGACTTAATGCCTATATTAGGGCGAAATATTTTTAGTCGTGCTGATGTTATTTACCGCTATAAACTAAATAGATATAATAAGCGATTAATTCAATCATTAATCCAATTTGTAAATAACTAAACATATCAATTTACATCAAACTTTCTTGTATTTAGTTAATCTATCTACATCCCTAAATCTCGAAATTGCAAAGCATTGCATCTGCTAGTATTAAATTAAAATACTTCAAATATTAGTAGTATTTAGACACATTCAGCATCATTCTCAAAGAGAACTAGGGAGAAAATACTGTTTCTTTGTTATTAATAGAAGTTCTTTGCTGATCATATTGTCGGTAAAAACTATTATTTTTTTTTTTTAATTAAGGACAAAGTATTAATAAGTAAGAATTTTATGAAATTGTAGACAATTATTCCCAAACTACAACCCCCGACCGCTGCGAGCACATTAGGGCATCAATAAAAGAAACGATCAATGATAATAATAATTTATTTTTTGTTTATGGAGCGACCCCCGTACAAACAGAGTTAGCCTGTATAATACATAAAATAAATAATCAATTGTAGTAATTTAAAAAAAAATGGTGAGTTAAAGATCGTTTATATAAACTTATAATAAACAAAATACCCAAGCTGGGTTATCTACAGTCGTCAGAATAAAACAAAAACGTCACTTTATATTTAATAATATTAAAAAATAAAACAAAAACTATACATCGTATTAGGACGATAGATATCCTACTCTAAGCAAAAGGTTTTGTAGTACATATATAAAAATAAGTTTTTTTTTTGTTTTTTTTAATTATTTATTTAATATAATTTACAACTGTACAAAATAATACAATAGGTAAATATGTTGTATGTTTCATATACACTTGAAAATCTTGGGAAGGAACCACCCATTGGTGGTACTTCAAACATTAATTTAAATTAGAAGGTCCCGTGGCCATCTTCTTTTCAGACGCCTCGGAGGATTATCAGGGATTGTTAAGGATGAAAGATTAAGAATTAATGGTTTAGGATGGTTAAGGAGTTTGGAATGAAAAGACGCATATCTGTTTTGGGTTAAATCTGCAACGAATGGGATGTTAAGGTCTTTGTGAATGAGTTTATTTGTGACGTAATAAGGAGCATCAAGGATTTTACGTAGGATTTTGGATTGTAACGATTGGATGCGGGAAGAATTTGATGGTTTGGTGGAGCCCCAGAGCTCAATTCCATATGTCCAAATTGGTCTGATTATCGTAGTGTATACTAATTTTTTGTAGTGAATGGGAAGTTTAGAGCGTTTGTCAAGTAAGTGTTGTAGCAATCGGAATCTACGAGCAGTTTCTTGTCGTTTCAGTCTTGTGTGGGGATTCCAAGTAAGTCTCTTGTCAAGATGGAGTCCTAAGTATCGAATCTGCTCAACAGGCATTAATGGTGCATTTAGAAAGAATACTTTAGGACAGGAGGGCAGAGGTTTACGACGGAGAGTAAAGGTGATCTGGTGGGATTTGTCAGGATTTATTTTGTTTCTCCAGTTTTTACACCATTCTTCAATAGATGTTATGTGTGCCTGTAGTGTTTGTGATACATTAGTTGGGTCGTTGTTTACAGAAAGTATACATGTGTCGTCAGCGTATGTTGTTAGGACTGTGTTAGGGTGGGTTGGGATGTCAGCTGTATATACCGTATAAAGAATGGGACCTAAGATACTACCTTGAGGAACACCGGCGGACTGAGAAAAGAGAGATGAGTAGGCTAGGTTATGATTTACTTTAAAAGTTCTATCTGTGAGGTAGGTGCGAATTAAAAGGAAATATGTTGGGGGTAGGAATTGACGAAGTTTATAGGTCAGACCTAAAAATAAGTTTAAAATCAAATCTTGAGGGTACAGACAGAAATTCATAAAAATGATTTTGATTAATATTGTGTAGTTTTGGCATGTATCGGATTCGGTTCTCATGATACGCGGGGCACTTTGTCAAAAAATGGAAACAATCCTTCATTGCCCTTGCATCACAAGCTGGACAGAGCTTCTTTGCTAACTTTCCCTAATTCTGATATTTAAAAAAAGAATTGTATTTAATTACGCTTTTAAAATTTATTTTATGTACAATCTTTTTACTTCATTGAGACTGGTTTATTATTGTTTAAATGAAATAAATTATATCCAATTTAGGTCTCAAAACACTCAATTATACTAGTATCATTAATTTAAAAACTTTTTGCAGGTTATTCTGCCCAGGTCACCAATTTCAGTCAAAATTACCCTATTTTGCCACTCTTCAAATTAATATTAAAACTTTTATTGTACATTGTTATCACAACAGAATTGTTGAGATAATAGTGTTAAATTGATTGTAATTAAAAATTTTAATATTAATGTGAGTATAATTTTGTACTTAAGATTTTCCTTGATGACCGAATTGGCCGAAACGTTGGACTTTTAAAGAAGACAGAGTGTTTTGAGACTTAAATTGGATACAATTTATTTTATTTATTTCACGTAGTGTAGTTATTATTACCAACTCATAGTAATTAATATCACAACATTATATCTTTTGAAATATTATTTGTTATAAGATTTGGTTGATTGGGGATGTCATACTCGAGGATACATATATTTGTGTTTTCATTGCTTTCAGTATTTAAATAATAAAAATCTAGGTAAATTAGAAGTGTTTTGGGACTAGTTGGATTCTAGGTAGCCGGCGAATATTGTTTTGGGGACATATCGCTGGTTTTCTTGAACAGTGGATCATCTAATAAAAAAAATATTTATTTTGTGTTTAGGGTATTTCATAGATTGTACCGACTGGAATTAATTTGTAACTCTAATAGCTTTAGGAAAGTGTGAAGGACGACCTTAGTAAAGAAATAAACAGCAGACTACGGTTGGAATTCGTCTAATTCTAAATAATTCTTTTGTTGTCAGATGTGCCACTATTCAAGTAAAACAGAGATATATTAAAAAAAAAAAATTTAATTATAATTTCTTATTTTATCTATAAAAATCTATATTTTGTCTGCTGTTAGAACTGTCTTCCCTATCTATTTTCCTTAGGCACATGTAATGCGCATATATTTTTTTTTTTTGGCATTGATCAGAAATTTAAAGGGAATTAATAAATTTCGAAAGGAAATTTTTAACTACAACGTTTTAAAAATATTATTTATGACCTTAAGACATCTAGCGCAATGTTTAATTAATCAAATGCGCCAATTCCATAAATCAAATGAGTTTTCTCAAATATCAAAAAAGAAAAACAAACTGAAATCCTAAAATTAACAATCTTATAGTCATAAAATTTGTAAATACAAACATTTACGCAATAGTTGCTCTGAGCAGTGCCATCTGCCTTTTAATAACATCTTTATCTAAAAAACAATAGGCGATGTCAACACAGGAGTCTGAGATAATGGAATAGGAAAACAACTTGGAAATGTTAGTGTAAGAAGGAAAAACTAAGTATTCAGGTAAAACAATCCTCGGTTGGCTAATATGGTCTTAACTTTTCGTAATATCATTAATTATTATTTAATTATCAAAGTTTTTTTTAGATTAAATAATTTTGTAATTATTGGCATAAATGAGGTTTAGTTTGCATTGTCATTGCTTACAAACAGCAGTCGAGTTCGACTCCTGATACGTTTTAAAAAAGGTTTTAAACATCCTCCACTTTTTCGGGACGTTTTCCATATGAGAATAAACAATTAGTTACATAAATAAAGAAGTAGCGACTCGAATCCAGTTGCACTCGACTGACACACGACACAATTCTGTACAGAAATCAGAAATCGACTCGGCTCATTTTGTTTTTTTCACATTCACGAGTAGTTGGTAATTGCTTTATATAATTTGTATAGTTTGAAATTATTATTTTTTTTTTTAAATAAATAATTTAATTAAAAATTGTTGTGATAAAGTTTTAACAAATAGCGACTGTGATAAATGAATTTTAATTTTTGTTTTTAATGTAAAATTGAATAATTATAAATTGTTGTTTTGACCTGGGCAGAATAGCCTGCATGAAGTTGCGTTTTTAAATCATATAATTCCAAAATTGTATTAAGTAGATTGTCCCTGAGGATGGCCGGATTGGCCGAAACGTCAGACTTTTAAGAAACATAAAATGTGTTGAGACTAAAATGGATAGAAATTAAATTATTTATTTTATATTTGAAATGAAATATTATTTCAAATTCTTGGGACAAGGTAATTATTTATTAAATAAATCAAAAATTCGTATCCATTTTTGTCTCAACACTTTATTTTTCACCAGCCCAACGTTTCGGCCATTCTAGCCATCCTCAAGGACATCTTCAATATAATTTCTTCCTCCCATTAATTTAAAGTTTCTTTTGCAGGCTATTCTGCCCAGGTCATTTTCTTTATTATAAGTTAAAAGCCTATTTTGTTTTTTAATTTAAAATCATTAACATTTAATTTTCCTCTATAAGATTATCAACAATCAATGCACCACCATATAACCATGTTATATTATATTATATATATGGTGTATTAATGTATTAAAGGAAAATTAAATGTTAATGATTTTAATTTTTTTTTAAAAATAGGGTTTTAACTTAATGGCCGAAACGTTGGACTGGTGAAAAATAAAATGTTGAGACAAAAATGGATACGAATTTTTGATTTATTTAATAAATAAATTATTTATTTTAACAAAATTAACCAGTCTCAATAAAGTGTTTAAGATTATGAATTTCTGTTTAACGGATCGTTATCAGTCCATGAAACGTCAAATTAAATTACTAATGTATTTTTTTAAATAATGATACTATCTATCAGTCTGACCTGAATCCCGTTTAACCCTATAACCCAGGGGTTGCCAACATGTCGATCGCGACTGGTCGATAGTGAGGTCGATGTTGGTCGATCATCGATAGCTCGCAAGTTCTGGGGTGGAATTCGGTCTACCATGAACCACCTTGCGATCGTTGAAGGCAAAAGTTCTAGCAATATTTTAATTAATTCTGGGAATTTGCTAAGATCATAAATTCCTAGAATTCTTACAGACTGACACTGCCCACACAGCACAATATATTTTCACTTGTCACCGGACACAGCGCGTGGATTCATTATTATTATCTTTGTCAGGATATACACCTAATAATGATTCCTTGACAAGAGACATGCAAATTCAGTCTTATCATTGACGTTAAGGCAACAAAGTAAATCTGTCCTTATCTGTTGCCTTTGAATTATTAAATATTGTTAATAATTATCCATTGTCTTTTAATTTCCCTGAGAGTGGGTTTTTTGGCCCTTTAAATAATTATTGTTGTTGTTTTTAAGTAGGTATATAAGTATGTAGATAAGCCATATATCGATATTTCTGTACGAGGTGTACTTAGCGAGCTATTAATAGATTAGCAAAAAGTAAGTCATATTATTCTGAACAAATAGTGCAACAAATTATGCATTGAAGTTGATAATAAAATTAAATAGGTGTCAGAAAATCGAATTTTTTTACCGCATTAACGGAATGCTGCTATCAAAAGTTGTGTCTGGAAATTTATTTTCTTCATGAGCCTATATCTCAAAAACGTAATAAGTGATTTTAAAGATAAGAAAAAAGTTTTTGAAAATATATTTTTCATATCTACCCATACCTCACTAGAACGCATCTTAGACTGTATTAACATAGTATGCATTTCACAACCATTCTCACCTCTTACACTACGCCTATGTAAGTCGAAAGCGACACACTTTTAAGATAAGAAGTAGATTTTATTTACTGAAAAGTTGGACTCCTCTGCTATAACCTAATGGATCAGGAATTATTAACCATCTATTTATCATGCTAAGTATTCTTGATTTTATTTCCTTCGAAGTTGTTTATTCTTTTTATATTAATATGTTGAAGTGAAAAGAGACAACCTTCAGAATATTATCAATACTCCATATATTTTTGTATAACGTTTCGGGCTGTCTCCCCATCTTCTAGTAACATTATTCATAATAATCAAATACATCCATTTTCTTTTCGAAATTTTCTCTTCATAGTTACATAATTAAAAAATATAACACACCAATTATAATAGTACTAGAAGATGAGGAAACACCCCGAAACGTTAACATTGTACAAAAAATATGGAGTATTGATAATATTCTAAAGGAAATCTGATTTACCTCCTAAATCTTAATATTAAAAAAATGTGTTGTTTTTGGCAACATTAATGAAGATTCAGATTAACTCTTAATAAACATTATCAATCCAGACGATATCGAACGTTCTCGACCGCGGTCGACAAGATAACCACGAAAATTTGTTTATAAGTTGTTTTGTAATTTTTTTCAAACTATTTTGTAATTTCATTCACTTTTTTTTCCCGCTAAGAACACCCCGATTTCCATCCTAAAATTTTCGTCCATGAAACATTGTCTAGGGTTCAATGTTAGTCGGTTCGCTCATCGCAAAACTTTCACTAAATTTCTCCTGAACTTTGGCTACTTACAGTTATGCTATTGTGACTTTTAGTATTATAACTTTTATTTCAGATAATTCGTTTACTACATATAAAAATATTTCTTATATTTTAATTTATTGGAAAATTGTATTTTTATTTTATTTATTTTTCATGAAATGGCCTTGAACACCACGCGCATATCATAACTCTAATGGTTCTTCATCTGCTTCCTCTTCTCCTTATGTTCCTCATGAGCTCTGCGTGTCTACGTTTTCTCTCCTCAGACCACGCAAGACCCTTTCTGTAGCGCTTCTTTCCCACAAGAAGTTTTACCTATAAAATAATATAATAAATATTTTTAATTAATTCTTGTTGTTTTTTTACGATATCTCGGTTATAACTTTTCCTGGTTATAGCGTTCTTTTTATAATACGAC
>NW_027105275.1:509145-529493 GCF_000696795.3 Halyomorpha halys
TAATAAATATTCTTAATAAATGTTTTATAAAAAATCAGTTTTGGGCACAAATCAAAGAGCACTTGAGCTGTATCCACACATTTGTGTTAAGTTAACATTGTTTTAGAACTTCCAACAGATTTGTTTATCGCGTACAACTGATACAATCCTAATAAGAAAATGGCAATAACAAAAGGAATAGAAATAATTATAGTAAGAAATATACAGTGAGAGAAATTTATAAGAGCTTATTCCAGCATTCGAATTGTGCCTCTACACGTTTGCCAAACTTGGGAAAATTCACGCATGCCCAAGCGTGTGGAGGGGTTATTTGGCTTGCATGGTACATGTTGGCGTGAATTTGAGGCCAACCGCTGTGTGGCACTCGAGCTGCATCCACACATTTGTGTTCAGTTAACATTGTTTCAGAACTTCCAACAGATGAATATTTGTGCTCTGTGTGTTTAATTAATTAAAAAATTTCTCCAACCATCGAATTCAATAATTAACTGTAGTTTAAGATTGTATATTTTAAAATCCTAACAATTTTGGTGTAAAAAACATTGTTTCAGATCTATTTAATTAACTTCAGCAGGTTATTTTTTATTTAACATAGCACAAATATATATTTATAAACACATTATATGTCTAGATAATTAAATTAACGAGTTTATGTTAAAAATTCTAGAACGAAAGTGGAATTTGGAAGGTTATGTAGTACTAGGAGTTCTATGAATTTTGATCATCAACAAACTACTTTGTAAGAGTTTTTCCTTTAAGCCATCGCATAATAAATTAACAACAATATAGAGGCTAATTATGAGCTTATGTAAATAAGATAAATATTAATAAAATTGAATATTTTTTAATGATAAAAATATTATTAATCTGAATGACAGAAAGTTTATTGCTTATTTTAAAATGTATTTCAATGCTTACTACGATGTTATAATAAAAAATATTCTAAAAGGCAAAACTCTTCTAAAAATTAATAATAATTTTGATACCGTAAATATTTTTGACAAAATGTCTTATGAATGAACATTGTGACTAAGATAGTTTATGTAATTGACTTTAATGTACAGAAAAGGCCTAGAAATGGAATGATAACATTGAGGTATTAAGGTTTAAAGAAACAAACTACAGACCAAGGAATTAAAAAGGATAAGGCTTCACGTGAGTTACTCAAACTATATAGTGATGATTGATTATATCCATTTATTATACATTTATTTATTATCCATTTAATATACATTTATTATATTATAGAATCAGAACCACAAAGATAAAAAATTATTATTAACCAAAAAGTGATGATGAATTTGCATGGAGTTATATCTTATGTGTTTTTCAACTTTACAAATGGTTAGTAAACAAAGGAAGCAACAATTGTCGGTATCTTTTTTGTCGGCTTTGATATTAGATTTTAATTATAAAAAGGAATAAAATAAAGATAGGCGAAATGAAAGGAAACATAAATATCAGCCAAGTAGATTGTTGATAATCAAAATTCATAGAAATAGAATTACATAGCCTAAAAATTCAACTTCCGTTCGGGAATCTTTAACATAAATCTGTTAATTTCTACACTTTGTTAATCTAGACACATAATTTGTGTAATCTAGAAACATAATGTATTTATAAAAATATACTTGTGCTATGTTTAAATAAATTTAAAAAAAAAACTGGTGGATTAAATGGTTCTTACGTACGCCACCGAAGTTGTTTGCACACGCCAATCTTCTTGGTCGAACTCGCACGTAGTTATCTTTGGTTTCCTTGTTGTTTGCTAATTTTTGACCCCATTTTTGAGTGCTACGAAAATGCGTATTTGGGATTTGTCAAAAACAGAACAAGATTTTATTTCATCAGGAGCGAAATATTTTACCTAAAAATGTACCTGTAGCAATTCCCATGACATGATAATAACTATAATTTAGTAAACGTAACTTTTGGAAATGTAATTTAAGACAGTGTGATCAGCAAGTAGGACTTAAAAAAGACACCTGGTTTGAGGAGCTGACATCGGTTAAATTTTATGAGGTGCAGCTTGATTTATCGGATAAAACTGAAATAATTACATGCGTGAATTATGTATCTTGCATATGGAAAATAAATTAAACAAGAATATAGGCGGACCAAATTGCATTGTGGAAATTGAAGAAAGTTTGTTTACTAAACGTAAAAATAATTGTTGTCGAGTATTACCCGAACAGTGGGTGTTTGCAGAGAAACAAAAGATTGGTTTGTTGTCACTGTTCCTAATAGAACTGGCTCTACCCTTCTTGATAAAATTATTGCAAATTTATTGTGACAGTTGGGAAGGTTACCAAACAAATACTATAATAAAAGAAGGATTCTTACATGGTAAGGTTAATCATTTTTTTTAAAAATAATTTTATTGAAATTTACAACTGTATATTACATAATACATTTAGTAAATATGGTCTTCGTTAAAATGGAGTGTTACAGGCGTGTAGAGAAACTACCCAGTAATAGCACTCTAATGACATTTTACATTAGCTGGTCTCGTGGCCATCTTCATTTCAGGTGTCTCTGAGGATTGTCAAGAATGGAGGAGGATGCAAGTTTAGAAACTAGGGGGTTTGAGTGGTTAGGGATTTTATAATGGAAGGAGTGATATCTGGTTCGGGCTAGATCGGTTACATAGGGAACATTAAGGTCTTTATGTATGATTTTATTTGTGACAAAGTAAGAAGCATTGAGGATTTTACGAAGGATTTTGGATTGTAAGGATTGAATACGAGAGGAATTCGAAGGTTTAGTGGAGCCCCAAAGCTCAACTCCATATGTCCAGATTGGCCTTATTACAGTCATGTAGATCAGTCTTTTGTAATGTGGTGGAAGTTTAGAACGTTTGTCTAGTAAGTTTCCTGTCCTTTCAGTCTTGTGTGAGGATTCCAGATAATTCGTTTGTCCAAGGTAGCGGATCTGTTCGACAGGGGTAAGAGTAACATTATTAAATGAAGCTGTAGGGCAGTCGGTAGGTTTACGGGTAAAGGTGATTTGATGGGATTTGTTGGAAAGGTTAATCATAAATACAATTTTATTGATCCTGATACAGGAGTTCATACGCAAACAGTTGAGATAATGTGGGATAGTGCTGAATGTAGAAACAAGAGAGATAAGGGGATGGCGAGACATCATTTGAAATCTTATTTATCAGAGTTCATATGGCGACAGCATCAGGTGAAAGAAACTGTTTTGAATCTCTATTAAATTCTATATCGGCCCATTTTCCACCATAATCTGATTGACTACTTTACATAAATAAAATGTTTTGAATTTTAAAGTGTTTTGATTTTACATAAAGTTTTTTATTCTATAATTTGTTGCAAAAACTTTAGGTGTAGATTAGCGCATTAGCAGAATTTTTGCTGTGGTTGTGTTAATACGTAAGTACTTAACGAATTAAATAGATTTGAATGAATGTATTTAAACCAAATTGTTAAGAATTTTAAAATACACCATTTTAAACTAGAGTTAATTATTGAATCCGAAGGTCGGGGAGATTCTTCCATTAATTAAACACATCGAGCATAAACATTTATCTGTTGGCAGTTCTAAAACAATGTTAACTGAATACAAATGTGTGGATGCAGCTCGAGCGCCCTTTGATTTGTGTTCAAACACCGGCACTCCACGGGTCGGCCTCAAATTCACATGTACCTAGCATGCCAAATAACCCCTCCACACGCTTGGGCAAGCGCGAATTTGACATAGTTTGGCAAACGTGTAGAGACACCTTTCGAATGCTGGAATGAGCTCTTATAAATTTCATCCTTAATCTCAGTTGCATCTGTAATATTATTTATGTAATGATTTTCAGATCCGTACGACTTTTCGTTGTTGCTAACTCCATACACACAGACCAATGTGAGATTTAACATTTATTTCTAATGAAAGTCCGGAATCAAAAATTTTCACTAATGCAATAATTCCCCTTACTGTATACATCTTAGTATAATTATTGCTATTTTTTTAAATTATTAAACTGTTAACATTAACTAAGTTAATGAAGTAATAATATTAAAACCTGAACAAGGCTAAGACAAGAGAGCATATGAATAGAGTGACGAAGGGGAGGGACTTGTGCTTGGCTCCGGTTTTAAATCGAAATAGAACTTTTTAACTACTCTATTTCATAGTTATTGACATCTCACTAAATTCATAAGTACATATTAATGTAATATTATTAAAAAACTTGATCATGGAGAAATATCAATGTTAAAGCCTTAATATGTACAAGTAATTTACTTGTACTTCTTCTACTCCGTGAGGAAAAGGTCTGGAGTCAAACATGTAATTTTTAGTTTAAAAAAAAAAATTCATTACAAAAGACTGATGTACATGACTATAATAAAGTCTATCCAGACATACGGAGCTTTCGGGCTCCACTAAACCTTCGATTTCCTCTCGTATCCAATCCTAACAATCCATAATCCTTCGTAAAATCTTTAATGCTTCTTACTTTGTCTCAAATCAAGTCATATCAGGACATCAATGTTCCATATGGTGCTAATTCGGCCAGAACCAGATATCAATCCTTCCATGATAAACTTCCTAAGCACCCAAGCCCACTAGTTTCTTATCTTGCTTCCTCTTCCATTCCTTATAATCCTCAAAGACGACTAAAAGAAGATGACCTCCAGACCTTCTAATGTAGAAATGTTATTAGAGTGCTACTAATGGGTAGTTTCTATGTATTTTGTAATCTAAATCACATTTACTAGATGTATTTTTATGTAAATACAGTTGTAGATTTCAATAAATAAATTTAAAAAAAACTAATATTAACTTCACTGAAATTTACAAACAACGATTATGTCCAATTAACGGTTCGGAGCGAAATACAAATTATTTACATGGTTTACGATTCTAGAACTAATAGCTATCCAGGAGCTACCATATCAGTAGTTGACTTGTTATGGCCTTCACCGTATCGGCAGGACCAGGAACAAGACCGTGGTGCGGTTGAGACTAAGTGCCCCAGGGTTCTAACCAAGTTGCTTACAACTTATTTTCTTACAAGTTGGCATACTGGCTCCTGGCAGGCCTAACAACTGGATGACCAAACTTTGTACTGCCTCGGGCAGACAAGACTCTGGTCATCCTCAGCCTCCAGTCATTTCTCTTTCTTCAGACACCAGTAGTAGAGCTAAGAGAACTCATTCACACCATATTTACAGAAATATATAAATTAAAAGATAAGAAAATAATATGTAGAGTGAAAATATATATATAAATAAAATTAAAACAAAAAATCACAATGAAACAATAATAAAGTAAAATATCTTAAACACGTTCATTCCAATTTATTACATTTACATTCAGCCTGGAGAACTCCGAACCGAGCTTATCCCTTTCCCCCCCCCCCAATTGTGAAAATAAAAGCTCAGGAAATTCTCAGCGTTTCTCTCTCAACCGCGTTGAACCAGAGTATGAGAGAGGGCGCCAGCCTCAGACACTTAGGACTTGAGTGCAAAATTTGGCCATTGCCAGAACTCCAATATAAATATTTACGATAGTTCTCGAGGCCACTGCCGTTTTAAACTTCAGGGAGGATTGTAGGGATAGGTAATGCTGGAAAGGGATTGTGCTAAGGAGAAGGAATTGTGACTCATAAATAAACGCTAAGTATTAATTTAAATAAACACATTTTTATGCCAACATATAATATAGGTTATGACTACCAATTATTGAAGAACAATGTTGAAGCAGCCTTCCGGATTCCGGTTCGATTTCAGCCTGTGGGGATTCATTTTTAACCCATGCGGGATAACAGAATGCATTTCGTTTATTACACAATGAAATGCAAACCTGTAGAATTGCACGGTATTTTTGCTCTGGTTAGAGTACATACATTAACCCTGTTAACAATTAATTATATGCCGTATAAAGCATTAGTTCCCAACTCATAGAAATCTGGAGGCCCCTTAGCCAGAAATTGAACCATGTGTGGCCCACCCATACTCCTGACTTGAAGCAAATGTAGAAGAAGCCGGTAGAAAATTGAAATGCCACTCAGAGGGACTTCAATAGTGCATAAAACTTTTCATCTAACATTAAAACATCAGGAAAAGTAAACAATCAAACATTTTTAACAATAATTCTCCGCAAAATATGTGCTACCGCACAGTCCCGCTGACTATAACAAAGCTCGTTGGATACCAGTGGTATAAAGCTTTCATTTCAGTAGGGGTATTCATGATCTTTAGTTTAACATGTTAAATGGAAAAACTTATGTTACATAGAGAAATATTTCCTTCTTTTGCCATGTTAAAACGATATAACATGAAACATGGCTGAGAGTCTGTGACTAGGTCTGTTAAATGGAGAATGACGTCACGAAACAGACCAGCTGAGTTTGTTAGGTTACTTACTCGTAGTTTGTATTTTGTTTTGTTTTTTCTTTTGCCTTGTGTTTTGGACTTTTTAAAAAATACGATTAGCCAAACTTTTACACTTCTACTTTTCACTTATTTTAGGCATGTTGTAATAAATTACTGTAATCAAAACTTAGAAGTAAACAATAACGTGAAGTTTTGGCAGGAAAGGTTACTAAACAAGTTGCTCAGAAAATCCACTAGGAGCTCTTATGCATTTAACATGACTTTAAATAGGGCTGCTCACAATCCTATACTTATAACATATAACATGGTAAAACATTTTAAATTTAACATAATAGCATGAATACCCCTAGTGTGTAATTACACTGTGTTATTATTCCATGTTTACATTATGAAAAAAAAATCGTTAATTGCATTTATTAATATTATACAGAAAAAAAACTCATAATTGTAATATTCCTTCTCATCAATATTAAAATTTGAGAATATATGTTTATGTTCATTTGTTTTATTACTAGCATGCAATTATCATGGTATTCCTTAATAATAAACATGCAATAATTAATCTAAGAGATGCCATTGCAAGAACTAACTACATATTAAGCCATTAAAGGTAACCAGAAGATAGGGACGAGGTCAGAAAAATATTCTCTTATATGAATAAATTAAAAATTATAAATAAAAATTCTTTTATCAGATTCAAATTTAGAGGCAGTCTATATCGCCTGAATGAGATTGAAAAAACTTGAAACTACGTCAATGGTGGATCAGGAATATGAAAAATCTATTCAATTTCAGAAAAGAAGGAAGATTGAAACAATTCGAGTTGAGCGCCGAGAGAAAAAGACCCTGACTTCTTAATCTTCAGCTGTCACAAAAGCCCTACACTTTCAAAATCATAGAAGTAATAATAAGTTTTTAATTAACCTAACTAACGCGATACATAAGATAAAATTCAACAATATAAAAGTTTATTAAAATTTATTTGACATCAGTTCACTTAAAGATTAATTGGAATTAATTTCGGTAGCTTTTAAAATAGCATTACATATATCACGTTGTTACCATCTAAAGAAATTTAAATTTTAGGAACTTTCAACAGTATTCTTTTAATTTGAATATTTCGAATATTTTTAGTGAGTTAATTATTACTCATAAGAAGAAGAAGAAAGGATGATGAAGAGAAAAAAACTTAATCCAGAGAGTAGTATATTTATATACCTAAAAGTAAGGAAAATGAATTGGCTAAAAGCTACCAGTTTTATTTTGCTTTCTTATTTTTTTTATTTATTTATTTTTTTAGACATCACAAATAATACAAACCTTTAAATTTTATAACAATTTTGAATATAACCAATATTACCTCTAAACATTTTTTAAATGCTAAGGAGTATTACATATGATGCAATGCATGTACAGACAGATTTTTTAAAAATTTATTTGCAATTATTGTTGGAAAGTATACAATATATTTATTATTATTTGTACGATACCATAAATTTCAACTATGTTAGACATTAAATCAAGATGATATTAAATTGTATACCAATATATTTATGAATTTATTGAAGTATTTAGTTTCAGTTCACAAGTATGTGGTTATTTTTATTTATTTTTTTTAATACCAGATCGGTCTGGTTTATATTTTTATTTATTATATGGCTGGTTTATATGGCTTACATGGTTTATATAAGAGGTACATTTGTTTTTTTAACAATTGATTTTTTTATATTGGGGGAGGGGGATATAGTCTCATAGAAAAGACACCCCTAACTATATACAACGTTATAAATAAAAAAATAAATAGATTAAAATAATAATTCTTAATAATGACAAAAGTAAAATTAAATACAATAACAATGACATTTATGGATTTGACAAAATAAATAATTGACTTCTAATGGGGAAAAAAAGAAAGAAAAAAATTAAATTAAATTCAAATAAAATGTTATAGTGACAATAAGAGAACTGATAAATATAGAACTTATAACAGGATGTCCTGCAGCAGTCCAGGCTTCAGTCTTCGGGTTGTGGTTGGGTTTCCCAGGTTGTAGGTCACTGCTCCTTTAAATGTCGGCAACTGGGAGTGGAACTTCATGAACCTTTTTTAATGAAATCCTCTATTGTCTCTATTTGTAATTCCCGATGCAATTGGCTTAGTACGCATGTGTTATTATTATTATCGAAATACTGTATTTTAGTATTAACTTTGAATATTGATATAATAATTTACCAACTCAATGGCTACGTTGTAATATAAGCCAATAAATACAATCTTAACTAATCTACTAACATAATTTGTACTTATTGAGGTCCATCTGTACAATAATAATACGCCTACGATCGATGACTTATAATTAGCACAAATTAATATCTTATTATGTTTGTTATTTCTTATTAATATACTAACAATAGAGCCGCAACGGTGTTATTGTTTCTATTTAAGATTCCCTCTTGGTCAGCCAATTATTAAAAGGGATTTATTTACATTATTCATTCAGATTTAAACAAATCGTTCCAAAAGGTAGAGCTCGTTAAACATCAGATGTTGCCAAAGGAGGACAGTTCCAAAAGCGATTCTAATTGAACTAATTCTGAACAGCTATAGAAGAAAAAAAATCTTGGCTTCTTACCAAGTAGATTGGCCTGCTACGTCCAAGACTATATAAAATCACCTTAAGGTCGTGTAAATAATATGTCCTTTAACGCCACTCGTGTCGCATATATTATTATTATTTGGTACATCTCACGCTACATATTGAGATTTTAAGAACAGGGAAATGGGAGAAAAGTGTACAAATAGTAAAGTACAAGAGCCCATGAAAAGAAAAAAGGCAGTTATTTCACCCTAATTTTTTATTACTTTAATGAAAACTAAGTATAGTTACGAGTCAAAATTGATGAGCATGCTATGTACAGGTAGGGGGAATAAAAATGGCGGCTGTTTCAAAACGTTAAAAAAAATTAATTTTTTATTCAGAGCTTTAAAACTACCAACAACACTAGAAAAGCTAAGAACATCATTAGAGTAAATTTACTAAAATATAAGCCCTAATAGAGCTATTTGTGGATTCTGGAGCCCTCCTGGGGTCTACTCAGCCTCCTGTAAAATCTGACGATCGAGTGTGATTCTGACCAAATCACATCCTTGCACAACCGTTGGTCTAGTAACAGTACTGAACCTCTGATCCTTCATGGGTTGTAGCGGTGCAGATTTTAATTTTTTTTTTTTTTAATAGAGCTATTCAAGTACAATAGTTCTCGAGATATATTATTTTTTAAAAAGCAATATCTCATAAAAAAAAGTACTAAATCATCAGTATTTAATCAATTTTATAGTCCATTAAACTAGCTTTAATTTGATTGCTAATAGACATCTGTTCGTCACATAGTTCCTGAGATATAGATTTCTCAAAATAAATTAACTAACTACTGATATTTTAGTACGTTCCATACAACATTTTTATGAAATGTTGCTCTTTAAAAAGCTATATCTCGAGAACTATTGAACGTAAATCGCTCTATTAGGGCTTACATTTTAGCAAATTTACTCTACTTTAAATGATGCTCTCTTTGATTTCCTATTGTTGTTGGTAGTTGTAAAGATATAGAGCTACGAATAAAAAATTAATTATTTTTAACGTTTTAAAACAGCAGCCATTTTTTATTCCCCCTACCTATACTTGGCACTCATCAATTTTGACTATTAATTATACCTAGTTTCCAATTAAATAATAAAAAATTGGGGTGAAATAACTGTCTTTTTTCTCCTTGACTCTTGCATTAATGCATAAAATAATAAAATATTATCGATAGAACTGTTGATCAGAACCATGATCATCGGGCTGCTATCCGCATCTAAAAACTAAAATAAACAAAAAATAACGAGTTGCAAAAAAAAACAAAAGGATATGAAGTGAAATCGTACAAAGCAAGATACACAGAACTAGGGACACAATAGAGTTAGCAAAACGAGAATGTAAATTGCCTCTGTTTCAATCACTAATTTGGATTGCTAACTTGTTACAAGAAGAGACTGCCACCACCTGCTACCTCGGTAATTGGTTTCACTCGGAACAGACATCTCGATTTGCTTCATCCATGGCAACATTCTAACCCGGCCAGACATATTGCAATTGGCTTTATTGTTACATCTCAGTCGAGAATCCGTGTCAAGGGGAATTCTATAACGGAATAATTTATTTAATAGAGATAGGATTAATTAAGGACTCGAGATTTATAGCGTATCAAAAAAAAAAAAAAAAAAAATAGAAATAAATTGGATACTTACAATTTAATTTGAAAAAATAACAAACACAATTTAACTTCTTTGTAACATATTTTAAACATTTTCTATAACCATTTGTCGTCACTCTCTTATACGTTTTCTCCTTTTAAATAAGTTTTTAATTATCTTCTATTTCTTATTTTACCCATCCAAATTTCTTGTTACGTATTCTCACCTTCCTATGATTTTGTCGTCTTTGTAACGAATTTTTTAACATTTCAAACATCTTCTATAACCATAATGAGGTGTAGATAGTTGACCGTAGATTAATGATTAAGATTTTTGAAAATATAGTACTAAGTAAAATATTCGGATCAAAAGAGGTTTAACGGTGGAATTTAGAAGGCTACGCAACACTGAATTAAGTGAGCTGCACCCAGTAAATGTAACTCGTATAAGATAGGCGTGTAAGGTTGTTGGACTAACGAGTGAATCCTTATAATGTTAATTAACACCGAAACGAAGGGTAAACGTCCTAGGACTAGACCGAAACGTAGAGATCGATTAGTAGTATCGACATCGAACCTTCCGGTACACTAAACCTTTATTATTATTATTTAGGAATTTTCCTTATTCTCGGTTCTCAAGTCTTAGGTCAAGGGTAAGGCTAGAAAAAATCAATCTTTCGTATTAATGAATTTTCTGAGTATGCTTGCAGACCCGAGCAACACAGCTGTCTGCGTTAGTTCCAGGATAGTTAACGACAGATCCAGGTCCTTAATGCTCTCCACTGTTGTCTCCAGGAACAGACCATTGGTTGAGGTAATCAACGGCAGCACTCTCACTTTCTCAAGCTTATACAATTGTTTAAATTCCTCTCCTAGATCCTGATATTTCCGAATTTTTTCGGCTACAATCTTGTGATTATAATTATTATTATGATCACCATGTAATAGTTTAGTTTACATATTATCACCTTGTAATATTTTATTTTACTTATAAGGTGAAATTTTTCCTGCTAACACTATATTGAAAAACAAATAATACAGTCTGAACAACAGAATACATGAAAATTACAGTAAAACTAATTGAGCAGCAAGTAGTACAATTAAATGAACAGTTGTATAATTTGTAAAATGGGGGTTGGTTCACCATTAGGGGAGAGAGGGGGTACCTCCCCTAGTTAAATTAAAAAAAAAAAAAGGTTCAGAAAAAATATCTTTACATATATATAAACTTCACTATGACTGAGTGATTCATTTGAAATTATATTATAATTTTCCCTTAATAATGTTGCTCTTACACCTGTCAGATCCGCTACCATGGTCTGCAACTGGACAAACGTCAATTCCGACTATTACAACACTTACTAGACAAACGGTCTAAACTTCCAATTCATCACAAAAGGTTGATCTACATGACTGTAATTAGGCCAATCTGGACATACGGAGTTGAGCTTTGGGGCTGCACTAAACTTTCGAATTCCTCTCGTATCCAGTCCAAAATCCTTCGTAAATCAGTGCTCCTTACTTTGTCACAACTAAAATCATACATAAAGACATTAATGTTACACATGTAACCGATCTAGCCCGAACCAGATACCATTCCTTCCATATAAACTCCCTAATCATCCAAACTCACTTGTTTCTAACCTTGCTTCCTCTTCAATTCCTGACAATCACCCGAGACGCCTAAAAAGAAGATGGCCAGGAGACCTGCTAATGTAAAAACGTAATTAGAGTGCTTCCAATGGGTAGTTTCTCTACACGCCTGTATCACTCCAACTAAAATCAAATTAACTGGATGTATCTATATAAATGTACAGTTGTAAATTTTAATAAAGATAAAAAATATATATTTTAATTTTACTATCTATTATCTGGTTAAGGGTCTTTTTTTGGAGGGTATGGAATATAAAAACATAACCCCGGTTGTAAAATATTGTTAACAAGGACAAAATACAATGGCTACAAGCGGAGGGATATGGGTAGTTGCTATAAGCAAATACTGGAAAACTGCTGACCGGCTCACAATGAAGAGGAGGATGTGTGTACAGAGTGTCCAAGGGAGCGGAAACCGGGCAGCGGGGAATAATATATTTACACGGCTCGTCCCCAAATATAGCCGTCATGGGCTTAATCTAGTGGAAACCCGGGGCTTAGACCTCCCCGACCTAACCCTCGGCAAAAAATAACAAATAAATAGTTAATGCTACTTCCCCCTCCCCTACCAACGGCTCACACCGCCGGGGTTAGCACGATATTATTTCCTCGTCGGAAAAAAAAAATTATATTCGGTTGGTATTCATTACGGGTTCATTCTCAACATCAAAATCAAAAGGGGTAAAAACTTTTATCAATTACAAAGGTAAATGATTTTACTTTAATATAATATCTTAATATTACAGAATACAAATCTTACAGAATCTTAAAACCTTCAAAGTTAAAAAAAAAAAAAACATTTGTTTAAAAATTAAAAACATACTTTTATTTAACAGGATTTTCTGTTTAAACTGAATTTTAATTAGTGAGAGGAATAAAAATAAAATAATATTCCTTAAACAAAATATGACAAATAATTTGCAATATTCAATTAATCATAGAAAATAATTTTCAACAATATTATTGTTGAATTGTTTCTCAATACAAAAAAAAACCTATTGAACAATTATTATTTGAATATTAGTTTAAAATTTATATAAATTACCCTATTATAACACTAATATTCTGTCCCTTCTTGGCTTCTTATATCTAAAATCCAAAAATTTTACTTCATCTTTTTTTTTTAATAAAATATTTCGGGAAATAATTAGCTAACTCTTCGGTATCTTTATGTTACTGGTAACAGTTTGTGGTATCATACATTTTATCTAATATTTATTTGTAATTAGTTTTTTTCTGTTGCTATATTGAATACATTGATTCACCCTTATTTAAGCAAGTTGACATTAAAGTTATATAAAAATTGTTATTTTTTTCTTTATAAATTCCTATCTATTTTTTAGTTTTTAATTTTTAGACCTGTCGATTTGTGTCTTTAGTTCTCAACATTATTTTTCATTTTGTACATTTTTTTTTCCAGGAGACATTTTTAATCTAAATAATACTGAGAAAAGCGTAGAATTCCAATGAGACTTAATATAGAAATCAAATTGGATAAATTGAACCATTTCCCATTTTTCAATAATAAAAAAAATAATACAAGTTGTACATGAAAGTATTTTGACGTACCATCAAATATGTATGTCGTTAAAAATATATAGTCCATTTATAAAAGTCAGTTATTGTTTTTTTTAATGATTTTCAGAAAATCTCAATCATTATTATTTTTCTTTCTTATTTTGTTAATAAACATTATTCAACTTTTAAATTATTGTAAAAATTGATACTGATTAAGATTAATTTAGGTAAATATTACTGTGGTTTTTGATAAATAAATTATTATCCGGAAAGTAGTCGTTAACCTTTAATTAGCTGAAACTCATAACTGTTTAAGTTCTTCTGATTGGGTAAATAGTTTTTTGTTTCAACAACAAAATGAACAATTCAGATTGATTTATCAACTGACGTTGGGAAGTGAGCAACTCAAAATATTTTTTCCATTTTATGAAAATTCATATTTAAGGTTTTTTGATTTCCGAAAGGGTAATAATAAAAATGCCAGCTACACTCAAATGTATAGCAAATGTTTTTCTACGCTGATTTGTATATAAAGTGATTTGATAGTGGGCAATGTAAGTTAAATGTGAAAGATAAAGTTAAGCAATAGAAGCTTGAAGGCGTAGTCATTAACTAAAAAACGTCTGTAAGAATATATAATTTTGAAAAAAATTAATTCAATACATGCTCAATTTTTATTTTGTTCTCATTTATATCATTAACCATCCCTCCCCCTCAATACATCTTACCATTGCATGTAATATTATTTATTACTTTATTTATATATCTATTATATTCATTTATTCTTCACATATCTATTTTGTAATTTGGACCGAAATATCAGTAAAGATAAGCATTAAAAATTATTACCATTACCTCCTAGATTTTTTCCATCTAACATGGTAGTATTGCCACGATAAAAATAAGCTTGTATCACAACAAAATATATTATGATAAAATTACATGAAGATTTTATTAAAACAAATTTATGAGTATTCCGAAATGTATGGAAGCCATCATTAAAGCAAGAGAAGGCAATACGACTTATTAAATGCCTTCATAAGCCCACAATATTTAAATATTTTTAAAAAGAAAATATTGATAGTTTCATTTTAATTTCTTCTTATTTTAACTAAAAATACATTCAACTTTAATATTTTGTTTATTAGTATTTATTTATGTAATGTTAAACCTACTCTGAAATTCATGCATATTTGTTCATGTGTTGAGATTTTTTTTTTTTTTGAAGGGGAGTGTATTGAAATATATTTTTTCATATATTTAAATATTTTACAGAAAGACAATGTTGAATAATGTGAGGTATTGCGTATCTTCAAATGCTTGGTCGCAGAATTTGCGAGGAGAAAAATCATGTGAAACTCAAAGAATGTGATTCATAAATGTATTGAAGTTTCAACTGCAACAAACCAATAACATGCGGATATGCGTCAATACCCAGAACTTGAAAGAACATTTTGCGCAAAAACCTGATTGCTACTGAATTTACCTCGGGAAGCGGCTGTGGTGACAACCTTACTTGACTGGAAACGATCTAGTCACCGGCTCTTTGTGCGAAGATCAAACAATCAAAGAGATATGGCCGATCAATTTGTGCACCACAAAACTTGAATGCCCCCCTCGTTAGGCTTAATTAAATTCCAGTCGGTGCCCCCGCTGGCACACTGGTCTTTGATTCCACTCTTCTCACTTCTCGCTTCGGTAGATAACCTTTTAAGAGGGAACAAGAACCATCATCATTCTTTTGGAACTAGATAATAAGAAGAATAAAATAACTTCCATCTTGATGGAATAAATAAAACTGTTTCTATTCTGAGTTATAATTTATAACGTGTGTGTGTGTGTATTTATCTGTATGTATATATTCCATGATAAGTTATAAAAATATTCGGCAATTGGAGTTCAAGCTTCTCCTTAGAGTGCTTTCGGCTTTACCGTCTCTCAGCCGTCACTGGATTTTTATAACACACAGCAAGAGAAAAGCGCTGGGATTTCTAGAACCTTACTTTACACCTCTCACGTTTTTGGTGAGCGAGTTTAGAATTTCTTTCTTCAAAATTATTGTATATGTATTCTGATATTAGTTACATTGGACCATAGATATGAAAACAAATATTTGACCTAATCTTAGCAATTTTTAGTAATATTCTTTTCTGTCATTGCTCTGTACAGATTATATATATGTATGAGAGTAGTAACTCAATTTGTGCTAATAACTCCAAACACCCAGGTTCGAAGCCGAGTGTGGCAGATAATTATTCTGTTTCACTGTAGCACTGAGTTAACTCTGTGGTTTCGGGAGCCCTCCAAGGAGACCCAACATCACAAAGTTGACTCTTAATTGGGTAAAAAAACTGGCAGTCGAGCGCAATTCTTACCAAATCACTTCCTTGCACAACCTTTGGTCTAGTGCCTTCATGACTTGTATCAGCAAAGATTTACGAATTTACATGACCTTAAAAAAGTTTAAATGTAAACAACAATTTGAGAAAACAAAAGAAACTTCTGTTGGTTATAAATAAATTTAAAAAATAAATAAAGAAGGCCAAAAGAATTTTTTTAGGAAAAAAGGAAGACAGATTCTTTTTTCTGTTCTTTAAAACCCCTAAATACGAATTTTCATAAAAATAATAAACCCTGGGTTCGAAGCCGGTTGTGGCAGATAATTATTCTGTTTCACTGTAGCACTGAGTTAACTCTGTGGTTTCGGGAACCCTCCAAGGAGACCCAACATCACAAAGTTGACCCTTAATTGGGTAAAAAATCTGGCAGTCGAGCGCAATTCTTACCAAATCACTTCCTTGCACAACCTTTGGTCTAGTGCCTTCATGAGTTGTATCAGCAAAGATTTACGAATTTACATGACCTTAAAAATTTTTAAATGTAAACAACAATTTGAGAAAACAAAAGAAACTTCTGTTGGTTATAAATAAATTTAAAAAATAAATAAAGAAGGCCAAAAGAATTTTTTTTAGGAAAAAAGGAAGACAGATTCTTTTGTCTTTTCTTTAAAACCCCTAAATACGAATTTTCATAAAAATAATAAACCCTGGGTTCGAAGCCGGCTGTGGCAGATAATTATTCTGATTCACTGTAGTAGTTAGTCTACACAGTGGTTCGGGAGTTCTCCGGGGTCAACCCAACCTCATAAAGACGGTACCCTTAATAGGGTAAAAATCTGGCGGTCAAGCATGATTCTGACCAGATCACCTTCGTGCACAACCAATGGTCTACTTACAACACTTCCCTACAAAACTCTGCATTCGTGACCTTCATGTGTTGTATCGGCACAGATTTAATAATATATATGACCCGGTATTAAATAAGTTTAAATGTAAACAACTATTTCAGAAAACAAAAGAGACTTTTGTAGGTAATAAATAAATTACTGTTTATATAGCAATAAATGTATATGTATTTTTTTATCAAGTTTTTTTAAAAACCCCTAAAAACAGAAAATATTTCATCTAACTGGTTTAGGAAAAAAACATAAAATTGGGAAGAAAGCAACAAAAAAAAGTAAACAAAAAATTCTTACGGTTTATACAACTTTTTTTTCTTTTAAACTCGTTTAATAAAATCGGCTATATTTTTCTTATTCTACACAAACAGTAAAGTTGATTACAGTATAATAACCTTGAAATCCATAAAGAACGTAGAAGGAAAATAATAATATAAATAAATGGTAAAATTATATAAATTTTTTTTTTCGGCTCCTAAGGCTCATTGGAATTAACGCAAGAACGCGTGTCCAATATTTTTGATTTAGAATCACCGGAAAAAAATTTGGTTAGTTTCGGTAAACCTGATAGCATGCCTTGCTTGTTACCCTGCTCCTGTTGAATGAATGATAAGCTTTTATAATTAAAAGAAAACAAATATTTGTAAAATGATATACTGCATCATGTAACGTATAATTAACACGAGCCCAAAAATATAATATTTGTCCAAACAAAACAAATAATTGTAGCTTAACTGTTTACCGGCCTTCCCTGGTAGAAATGCCGGTCTACAATTCGGAGTGAGCTGCTTTATTGGGAAGTGGAGTTCGGCATTAGGTATCCTCACATAATAATTTCCACTTCACTTTGTCCCCAGATATTTCTTGACCCTGTGGAATCTAATGTCCTTTGGAATTTGTCCCTCTCTTGTCATTTCCGCCTATTGTAAAGGACATAACCGGTAAGCTTCCTCGACCGCCTTTCAGAAGTTCTCATTAGGTTGGCAAAGTTCTGTTTTGATTTCGCAATCAATTAAGATACATTCGAGATTTCTTCTGAGAAAAAAAAAATTCCTTTTGATAGTAAATATCCGCAAATCTATTTTGTTCTAAACGTGCAAAAAACCTATATCCTGATGTATTTTAACTAAATAAATTTTTCCATTATAGTGAAATAACTACTTGTATTTCCTATAGAATTGTTATGGTACTAAACAATATTACTTAACGTATATTGCAAGGTTCAGATGTATACAACCCCAACGATTCCTAACCAAACACGGAAAATCAGCAGGGAATATAAATAATTAATTTAATTTAAAATAATTTATAGGTATATACATTTAAACTAATATATTTGAAAATTAATATAAATAATTGATTTGGTCTAAACAGTATCATAATACTGTTATCGCTTAAGGTTGATTTTTATTTTTATTGGAAATTCCAAATCTACACCCGTGAGGATCTATTATATACCTATAAGATATGAGGAGAACATGCTCGTGGATTTACTTAGTAATGACACACAAATAAGTAAATTGGAGGAAGATAGTCCGGGTGGCAGTCAATAAAGGTTTCAAAATATTAACAAAAAAACTATTTATTGGTAACCAAGGTTTCGCCTCACTTTGCAGGGCTTCGTCAAAGTGTGTATTTTCTTCAAATACAAATAAGTAAAATTTATTTATTTGTGCAGACGTTTCGACTTCAATTTCAGGCCTTCATGAAAAACGCTGAAAAATAGAACGAGATAACAATCTGAGTTCAGAGAAAATAAAATCATAATAAACAATCTTGGAAATATACATAACAATAAATTAAGTAGATAGTACATGATACTGATAGAAGATAAAATATAATATTGTAGTGGTAAGAATTATACAAAATAAATGATAAAAACAATTATTAAAAATCGGATACAACTTACATTTTTAAACTGTTCACTATTATATCTTTCATCATCCCTTGAATATTTTATTATGTTAATTTCAATTAATCATTATTTATATTTTCTCCTGCGTCTTTCATTATGTTTATTTCTTTATTTAGATGAGCACTGTCTAATTTGTAATAGATTTTATTATCATTTGTTTTGTATAATTCTTACCTCTACAATATTATATTTTATCTTCTATCAGTACCATGTACTATCTACTTAATTTATTGTTATGTATATTTCCAAGATTGTTTGTTATGATTTTCTCATATATATTTATATTTTCTCTGAACTAAGATTCCAAGGGACATTAGATTTATTAAAATAAATATTTTTTACTTATGTTATTTATCATTTGGCTGTATTTCAGAAATATCAGAAATTATTAAAAAAAAAAACTATTTTAGGGCTCAAATTGAAGCTAGTTAAATACCCTATTAATTATTTTGTAATGATATTTCAGCTATTTACAATAAAACTTTAGGAGTTCTTGATAATAAACCTAAAAAGCTAAATTTTAAGCTATTTTTAATAACTGACTGTTAAAGTTGTCAGTATTCGATCATACATATACTCCTTATGATATTAAATAAAAAAATAATAATGATAAAATAAGTAAAATAATGAGTGCTCATTCCAAATAAACATAGGTAGATAAATTAATTAAATGATAGCGATATAAATAAACAATTAAGGTAAAGACAATTAAAATTAAGTAAGAAATATAAATTTATGTATTACGAAAATTGTTCGGGTCATAGTTGAGTAACCCGCTCTATTTCGAACAGATAGAAATTAAAACTTTTCCTATCCTGCCAAATTCCACTTGTAATCACTTCATTTTAAACAAAATATTGACAATTCAGATTGATGAAAACAGTCTACCACACAGTTGTGGGCAATAGGTAATAGTGATGAATGACCTCATACAAACTAAACTAAAATAAAATAAATAAATGAATGAAAAAATCTCATAAAATATATACAAACAGAATAATAAACAAAATGAACATAATCAAACTATGCGTATGAAAAAATAAATAAATAAATAAAATAACATAATGATAAAATAATATAGTCTCTAGTCACATTTACACTCTTGTATACAATATTTACTCAATCGACCTGAGGATCCCTGAGCCCACTCTATCCCCCACGTGTGAGGGGTAGAGCAGAGCTCAAAAGATCCCAGCGCATCCCTCTTGCCGCATCACTGGTAGTGAGTCAGTGGAGGCTGAGCAAGTGCGCTAAAGCCGCAAACACTCAACTTGAGTGGAGAATCTGACCATTGCCAGAACTCCAATTGTCCATTTTTATTTTAAGTCTCTTGGCCACTGCCGCTTCAACCTTCTAGGTGGGTTGTAGGGATGGGTGAAACTAGATAAGGTTTGAACCAAAGGATTAGGATGGTTGGAAAGGTTTATATGGAATTTTG
>NW_027105275.1:530258-534523 GCF_000696795.3 Halyomorpha halys
AGAAAGGCACCCGAGCAGTATTGTTTCTTTTCAAGTGCTAAAGAGATATAGTCAACGGCTCTGAGGCCTTGTTGAACTATGGACTGCCTAGGGCGGAATCCAAATTGATTTTCGGGAAAACTGTGATTCAACTATGGATAGGATACGTTTAAGGAGGATTTTTTCAAACATTTTTGAGAGGATTGGAAGTAGGCTGATTGTATTAAGTTAAATCGACAAGATTAATTGTTTGTACTTTATTATGAAACAGGGCCCAGGTCGTTTAAGCT
This sequence comes from Halyomorpha halys, assembly GCF_000696795.3. Taxonomy (NCBI): domain Eukaryota; kingdom Metazoa; phylum Arthropoda; class Insecta; order Hemiptera; family Pentatomidae; genus Halyomorpha; species Halyomorpha halys. Next base: position 530,528 of record NW_027105275.1, read on the forward strand.
ATAATACCTCGTTAATTGCTAAAAATCAACATGAATATTTATACTGTTAAATAAAAAAAAGAAATTAAAGCATCAATCAACATTTTCTCAAATGTCATTTTGTTGGAAAGTTGTATAATGTTTTTATTTTTTTAAATTATAAAATTCTTCTAAATATCTTTAGTACCATGAATTCATTTTAAAAAAATAGTATACAGATTCTTTGGGAGTTACAACGTACAACAGGCTTATCAACGACATGCATTTAATTACAATTAAAATCAAATACATAAATATTAAGATTAAATAATTAAAATAAATTATTAGTGATGATTAATAATAATTAGATAAGAAGTTTCTGAGAAGTAAGGTAGGTGTAGAATAAAACAATGAAAACAAAATGACAAAGTTTACGTTTTATTTTTTTATATGAAATATAATTTGTAAATAGGTAACAATTATATTACATACATATAACTTTTCCCGAAATAAGTAATCCATAAATTTAGTTCTGGAATCGTATCAATGGGCGTAGTGACATTCCATTTACATTTTATTATTTTTGACTGGAATGAATGGTTTCCGTTATAGAGGGGTTTAGATATATTATATTTGTACTATTTTGGTCGGATCCTAAATAAAGTTGTCCATCAAGAGAGGACTCCGTTATTTAGGGGTGTCCATCAAGAGAAGTTTCACTGTAAACATTTTAATTCCCGTTTAAAAAAATAAAAATCAACAATATTATTTAGAATGTTTTATCACTTAATTTGCCTCTACTATAGTTAAGTGTGTGATTGTTTAGAAGATGAGAGTAATAAAAAATATAAAATAAAATATTCTATAATAACTGGATAATGTAGTAGACGTTTGCCAGTTGCCCTTTAATCCGAACTAATCCTCCTCTAGTTTTGTTATGAAAGAGATTTACCTAAAGGCCATTATAATAAGAGGGTTGGCTAAATGTATCCATTGTAGGACCGCAAATAGGCCAGCGAGGGGCCAACTGGCTTCTCATCAGATGTTTCATTATCCGACTGTAAATATTGTCCCGGGTGGGAACGTTAGTGGGGAGGGGGTTAGTGGAGGGGGGTGTGGTGGAGAGGGGGGTGGTGGAGGGGAGCTGAAGTAGTGGGGGGTTCCCCTCCCCCAGGGTTAATTCTCTATCTATATTCAATGGCATCTGGCCGATACAGGAGCCGCCTCCATTGGGGGTGGCATTACTGGCTAACCCTGTTGTCCTTGTAGATTATTTTATAGCTTACCTGGCCGACAGATGTGCCCGCGGACCAGTTTACCCTTCCTCCTTCCTGCCAAGTCTAACGTAAATTTTCAATAGGTTACACAATGTCGAGAGGGTTAAGTGGAATCCCTATACTTCACTCTAGATTGATTTTAATGCCGTCTCCCATGGCGAGGGAACTACCTAACACTATAGTGCGGTATCTTTGCTTACAACTCATCCGTATTCCATTCACTAAACCAAACAATAGAGTTTCCCAGATGGATAGAAAAATGAACGTGATCACTTTATAACCTACGTACATATTTACAATTACACCACAACCTCGCTTATCTGGATCCGTCATATGCCAAACCTGGGTTGTCCACTTGGTTTTATTTTTACCTTGGTAATTTTTTTGGCACCTAAAAAAGAATTTTAAAAACCGATCAATTTAAATAATTGAGAGACAATAGGAAAATATCCGTTTAAAAGAATTAAAACCCGAACATTTATAAATAATGCAATATGTAAAATTAATTTAATTTTTTTTTTATAAATATCAATGTATATTTAATCTTACATTCCCTTCTATTATGAAAAACATACACATAATTTATATATATATATATATATAAAGTTTGTTGAAAAGGTAAATAATATATATGATTTATATATCCATGCTATGCTATAGCATATATTTATATTAAGCATATCATAGTTGTGAAATGTAACCTTTTCCAATTCAGTTGAAACTTAATAACCTTAAAAACGATTCCCACATTGATTAAGAAACTCCAAAAGTAAAAATTAAAAAAAAAAAAAAAAATACATGCGCGATCGAAAATCCGATTGAACAACTAAATCAGGACCCTTAAAAACCTAAAAAATGATCCCCACATCGAAGACAACCGCAAAAGTAAAACAAAGAAGAAAATAGCACATGCTATCAAATAAAAAAAACCGATAACTCAAAAAGTAACAATAAATCGAAATGCGCATGCGCGGTCATAAATACTACAGTAAATACGGAAAAATAATTCTGAGAAACAATAGCTCGCGAGAAGAATTACGCCAGACTATATATTAATTAAATTGTAATGCCGAATCTTGAATGAAATGTCGATATCAGCAATCATGAAAATCCATTGAATGATAATTACATCGTTATATCATGCCCTTCCTCTAAAAATAATAAAAATATAATATAATAAAAATAGTAATACGCATTTAAAAGTAAATAAACAACTAAAATTTTATTTTTGATTAACTTTATATCTAGTTGAAATTAGCACTTAATATATACTATATAATAAATGAAATAAATGTGGGATGAATATGCTTAAATTATTTGAAAAGTCTTTATTGAAATTAACATAATTATATGTAATTAATAATAGAAATAAAATATAATTTTTATGAAATTATTTCGGTCGGGTTACAATTGAAATGGAAAAAGTTTCGTTTGAAATAGGAAAAGTTACAACTTAATTGAAAAGGGTTAAATTTAAAATGGGAAAAGTTAAAAAGATGACAATTTCCAAATATTTTCTATAACAATTCCCAAATAGAGTTAGAAGGTTGACAATTGTTAAAGGAATTGTGCTGACGTCAAAGAGGTACTTTTTGGAGTTTCAACTTTTTCTTTATTTTCGCTTAATCCGGAATAGCCTTGATCACTTTGTTATATATCAACGGAAATATTGTGTTCGACCAAGGGTGTACCCAGGATCAAAACTAGGGGGTAGCAAGCCAGAATGAATCAAGTTGTGACATTTCAGCACGAAAAAGGCGAATAAATCCAAAATATAAATAAAGTTATATATAATTATAGCGGTGATTTATTAGTTATTATAATTATTTGCTAGAAAAAAAAATATTAAATTAATAATTTTTTCCACTTCTAGGGGGGAGGTGGGTGCCACTTCATACCCCTCTCTGGGTACGCCCCAGTATTTTTTTAAATTTTATTGTAGAATATTACAATTTTTAGAAAATCCACTAGACATTTTACTTGTTTTTCCGAGTCGTGAAAAATTTCTTGAATCGTTTATCATGCGTTCACTTTCCTCCTTATGACAGTATAGTGTTCACATTTCACCAATATGTGATTCACTGTCCTAAGGGCATGGCACTGAACGCAAATAGGGGTTATAGACCGCGGAGTAGGCAACGAGAAAATTCACTTGGCCGATTCTGAGGGGGCATAAGATGATATCCACTTTTCTTAATTTTCTACTGCTCCAAAAATTTATCATTCGCTGATAAACAAAAAAATATTTACTTACATTTGTAGTTTGAAAAGAATATTGATATAAATACACATTATTGTAAAATATAAGAATTATTGCTAAATAGAAGGTAATAAGAAGGAAAAAATTCTCAATATAAAAATGTAAATAAGCTATAACAGTATAAGGTGTACCACATACTAGCATTTAGTATAATAAAACCATTGTATATAATGAAATAAAATTAATTTATTGTATGTATAAAACTAAGTAATTTCAACATAAGTTCATTAAACGAATTGCTGAAAACAAATGATATACATACATTGATATATACATACATACATAAATATATACATACATAATTTTGGTCTATTCACTTTGTTTGGCTAAATGATGACGGGTAATAATAATTAAAAATACGAATCAGTAACACTTACATAAATGAAATTTCAGTATAGAAAATGCTACCCTAGAATTGAATTTTAAACTTTCTTTTGGTAAGATAAAATCATTTGGACATATTAGAAATCGATATAATAGGGTCTAATAATTCCATTAAAA
>NW_027105275.1:534863-541280 GCF_000696795.3 Halyomorpha halys
TGAAAGAAAAAAGAATAGTTTACATTTTTATTCGAATTTTTCGTCTGAATCATTATTACTGATCTCAACAATTGCAAATAACATAACAAAAATGAAAGGATTTTAATATTTATTTATTTTTTAATATGTCAATAACTTTAAATGATCTATGTACAAAATATCAGGGGGTATATCCATAATTATTTTTTTTAATATTCAAAAATTAAAACATAATATTAGCAAGGTTCTTATTTTCCCTCTTCTTATTTTATTACGTGAGAATAAGTGTAATAGTACTATCAAATACACCAATGTGAAGGAGTGTCCAGGTATCCAGAAACAAGTGTTGGCCTGAAACTTCTGAGAGGGATAGTAGTCTTTACCTCTAAATGCAGAAACAAGAAAAATATCAAATAATAGAAATAAAATGTTTCTATTTTTGTAATTATGTACCTTATTTAAAGTACGATGAGTAATCCACCATGTTGTTTATTCATGGGTTGGATACTACAATGTTAAAGTTTAGCTTTTCGAGAAAACTAGATATTTGAACTTGCGTTTTCCCGGATGACCTTATTATTTATTTTTCAAAACCATACAGCAGAGTTATCCTTCAGCTACTGAGCTATAGTAGTTTTGAAACAAGTTAAATGGAATATTTTAGTACCAAACCACAGTTTGTGAACGCTTTAGTAACTTAGTTGCATTAGTCACTCCAAGAATTTCTAACTTAAATTTTAAAAAAAGAAGAAAACTCTATAATATTAATTTAATTATAATATAATCGTAAATATGAGGAAAAAAAAAAAAAAAACTTATCCTTTATCCCAACTTATTTTTTTGCTTTCTAACGTTTCAGCCCTTTGGCAATTTTCAATATTGTACTTTATATCAAACTTTTAAACATAGATCATTTATATGTTCAATTTATACATTAATTATAACACTATTATCATATTAACACATCTTAAACCGTCCTAAAATCAGGCTGTTATGCCAAAGTCTTTTAAACCATTAAAAAGAAATATATCTATTCCAGAAACCTTTATATGGAATTCCTTTTATCTATTATCTCATAATATTAGCTGCTAAAACAAATTATATATACTTAAATTACTATACTACTTTAATTTTGACATTATTGTTGTCGATCAATAATAATCTATTATACAATAATCTTTACCTAATTATAACATAACCATAACATTACTTTATTATTTTATCCGGTATATACATCCTCTATTTTTATAATCTATACTGAAAATAATACTTTTCTATATTCTATATTTTATTTTGTATTTTTTCCTATAACTATAGGAACATTAACTATATCCAATTAAATAATCGATTATTTAATATTAAATAAGATTATAAAAATAGCTATGTTCGATAGTGAAATCAGGGTCTACGCTTGTATTGGTAAATACATAGTTTATGGCTCTTGAAATTTTATATATTTTATAAACGAGCATCTGATTATGTGCCATGTGTTAATGGGGGTGATTTTAACGATTTGGAACGTGGTTTTAACTACGATATTTAAAACTCAATAATTTAGTTGTCTATAGTGATTTTGACGGGTTGGAACGCTCAGTTTCACTGAAATATGAATAAATACTTCACATCAATTTTCACATAATTGTAACTAATGTTTCTATTGGATTTTAATCTCAATTTTTACAGTTTAAGTTTTAGTGTTTAATAATCAGTTTAAAAAAACCTTTAAAAAATAAAATTTTCTTTTTACCCTGAAAAATATGAATATGAAGTTTGAACATATTTTTCAAAAATGTATACATGTTATGCAAAAGTTAATTGTTGTTATGCACAGAAATATTAAAATTGCATATATAAAAAATGTATTTAGTATAACAATAGATGTACAAATTTTGAAAATAATTATTTATTTTATTTTTATTTTTTTAAATAACTAAGTATTTATTTTTTTACCTAAATTATTCAAGATAATAGATAATTTCTCAATTCCTCTTGGATATATTAATCGGGTAATTGAGAAAAAGATGAAAGAGTTAAAAACAGCTTTATCTAAGGAGGAAATTGTTTACAATTGTTAACATGCGAAAGTTATTAGAACACTAACATGTTAGAAGGTCGTAATATACTTTAGTTGAAAATTGTATACACTTAAGAGTGTTTTTTTTTTTAAATTGAAAATTTATTCAATTTTTAGGTATAGTTTTTTCGCCTAATCAAACAATGTATTGCTGCCTTGCTTGAATAGAATAGTAGCACATCTGACAAAAAAAATTTTGATTTTATTTTGAAATGTACGTGTTCCAAAGATATTACCTTAGATTGAGGCTTCTACTGTGGTCTGTCTATCGATTGTCCCAAAGCTGTCAAATGTAACCGAAGTAAACGATTCTATCTATAAAATACGTCAAATACATTTTTTTTTTTTTTTTTTTGTCAAATGTTCCACTATTGAAATAAAACAGTAATATAGGTAAACGATTAAACAAAAGTAAAGAATTACTTTTATTTTGTAATTAACACGCTCTACGCCGATAAGTTCTAAAACACGCAACAAGGAAAAGAAAAATATTTCAGGGTTGCCGCTACAACCCCTGATGAAGACCTGAAACTCAGGTCGAAATGTCGGCATAAAATAAATAAATATTGTTTTGTTTATGTTGTTCTTTGCTGACCGCACCCCCCGACAAACCTCTCCAATCATTAAAAATTTTTCACTTTTAGATCCTCAATGCATCTTGTCTTCGTCAGGGTTGTTGTGAACAAAGGAAACTTTGAAATTCAAAGGTTTCTTTGTCCATTGTGTACATCACACATCACAACATTCCTGGTGAAGATCTACATTGAGGGTCGATAAGTCGGTAATCATTAAATAGTTGAAAACTATTTTTGTTCTTCTTGACCGCAGCCCTGACCGTCTCCTTCAAATAAATATATTCCGTTTATTTAAACACCGAGTTCGAATCCGGTTGTACAAATGATTATTTTCCGTTTCACTGTAGCCGCTAGTCAGCCCTATGGGTTCGGGCCTTATGAAAAGGGGTACCCTTAATAGCGTAAAAATCTGGCAGATTCTGACCAAATCACCTCCTTGCTCAACCGTATGTATAGCAACTGTACTTCCTTGGAGAGTACTGCACCTCTGACCCTTCAAGGGCTTGTAGGTATACAGATTTATTTCACTAAAGACTTGGTCATGTTTACTGGAATATGACAAGATTATTTCAATTTAGTTAATCTTTTTCAGTCTCTTAATGTGAGATGTTGTAGTTCTGGTCTGCGTATCCATATTCCAGTGCATTGATATAATAGGTAAATAGATGTAAATAGATAGATAAACATAAGAAAAAAAGTACCATTTTAAAGGAAAAAATTTGGAAACAGGACTAAAGAAAAAAAGAAAGCAATAATGATCAAATAATAGGACTTATATTCAGTTTGGAATATAAATAAAAAAAAAAAAATTGTTTCATTTAAGATGACATAGGTCCATAAATTAAGAGTAAGAACTTAATAATGAACAGAAGAGCCCGAAACAATGTTCGAATGATATAATTAATAAAGAAGTAACAAAAAGGGTATACATTCCTGAAAAATAAAAAGAATAAAGTTGATTTACTTTTTCATTACTTACAGAATATATTTTTCTTTATTATCCTGCTTTATACATTTTTTATTTCCCGGGATTCCTGCCGTTCGTCGGCACTCATTTTCAGTTAGCATTATTTTTACGTTTACTCTTTTAGTTTCTGTCCCATATTGCATTATACTCAATAATACGTTTATAAATAAATATATTATTCAAATAATGAATAAATATGTATAAGGAATCTGTTTTATAATAATATTTAAAAAGAATGAATGAGTCGTAATACATTAAACATCGGTGTATAGTTTCAGTTAATTCGTTTCCGTAGCATTCATAGTATAAAAGTGGCCGTAAAATGAATTAGATTGCAGCGAGGACAAATAAAAAAGAAGTATTTAAATTTTAATTTAATACACGTGTTACAATCTGCCTTGATTGGTTTTTCCTTTTTTTTTTTTTATGTTATTGAGAATATTTCTAATTATTATATAAAAACTGTTCTCTATACATTTATCTCCATCACAGATAAAAAGTGAACTGAAAACAATGTTTAGAGACCAAATGTTTGGGTTAAAATATCAGCGATTGAAAAAGCAATAAAATTGAATGAATGTTTAATTAAAAATATTATGGATCCCATACAATCATGTATTTGATTTATAATTCATAGACAACATTAATTGAACAAATCAGAGGAATATAAACTTTTCTTTTTATTTGTTTTACTTTTTACTATGTATCTATTTTATTTATTCCCGTAATAAGAAGCTTTTTTTTTTCAGATTTCTTCCAATGAACTTTAACAAGTTTTTAAGAATATTAGTCCAAATGGTTTAGAACCACCATGGATATGTAGATAAGTGATGATTCATAATCAGTCAAACATAATTTTTTTTTAACTCCCTCTTCTTTTAAATATTTTCATACCCATAAAAAGCGCTTTCGAATTCATATACAAAATTATACAAAACCTGAGCCCCTAATTAATTATTTTAATTAAATATACAAAATATGTATATTTTATTAGGAAAATTCTTGGGATCAATGATTTTTTTTTTAAACACAGACTAGCAAGATAGATGTGTTTAATCGAAGAAAAAAAAAGGGGATCTTTTATAACAGGTCGAGAATTCTAAAAATACGTTTTCAAACAGAACTTTAGGTTTGATGACTGTAAACATGTATTCAGAAGAGCTCGTCCGCGGTTGAAAATAGGACAAACGGCTGTTTAAATCGACGGTAAATAAAATTCGGTAAAGAAAACTCTCATTGCTAGGGCAATATTTTAACTGTCAAAAGATTTAGAATTAGCGAAAAGAATTTTTTTTAGACAAAATAACACGGGTTGTTGCCAAGAACCCTCTTAAAAATATTCAACGAGGCCTTTTTGTTGATTTGAAATCATAAATCAAGAAACAAAAAGGAGATTTTACGCATCATAGACGTTATTGGCCAAAATATTATCATGAAAACTGCCCCTGTTTAAGCTAAATTTTATATCCGGTAAATTATTGTCTTGTAATATGAATTCTATCATTGAGGAAATATTATATTGAACGGGTTTTAAGCAATTGATGTTCGAATTATTACAATATTTTTAATTCTATCATTAGTACAATTATCAACTCGTTCACGTAATCAAAAATTGTTTTTCCGCATTTAATTTTTTTTTTTCAAAGAAGAAATTAAACGACATGCACCGTTTTTTAGTGAAATATATATTTATTTTTTTTAAAAAAAACTTCATTGTGATAAAAATGAAAATAAAACTGTGTTTACAAAAAAATGGATCGTTGTTCAAATAGAAATTATAGGAATGGGTACCAACAAATAATGATATAAATAATTTTTTTTTTTTAAATGAAGAAATTTTAAAAAACATCAGAAACTTCATCATAATCATTTAGCCTAATGCAATAAAAGGTTAAAAAAAACCAGATTATTAACCAAATGAATTTTTTATTTAAAGTCTTCGAAAATTTATTTTTATTTTAATTTACATTATTTTAAACTACCTTAATTTTAAACCCATATTGAATATTACAATTGATCAATTATTTACTAATACTAAATATTTCTATTATCATCATGGTAAAATAAATAATTGATATCGCATTAAAAAAACGATTTTTTTTTAATGATCTACCATCCCATTATATCTGCGCCAACAGTGAAAATTCTAATAATAAATCTAAGAAATCTTAATTTTTTATCGTACCTTCATTATAAACCGTGAAAACTTAATTTCTGCAACTCTAATAATCATTTCATTTTCGTAAAATAATTTCTAATTGATTCGAGTAACCTACCCAGTTAATTATCCCAATCGCTACACATATAATCTAATAACCGCAAAATTATTAAATCCCAAAAATATTTCTATTCGACAATGTCTATATTACATTTTAATAATGAACATTAATATCTCAATTGAAAATACATGCCCTATGCGGGGGGCACATGAAACATACATGTCATTGCTTCTCTCAATACATTGTTTGAGCATTGATATCTTGAGATTTTAATAAAGAATCTTTCATTTTTATTAATTTAGTTTACAATCGATTAATCTGGATTATTCATTATATTAAAAATGTCCTTTCTATAAATAAAAAAAAATTTCAATATTGAAGTATTTTAGTAAAACAACTAATCTAGAGGGGATATGTGGGAGGTTCTCATCTCAGAAAAAAATTCCTAGTTAAAAATAATCAATAAACACTAATAAAAATCATTTAAAAAACAATAGAATAAAATAAATTAAATATTTGTTTACCAGTATTAAAAATACAAACAATGGTACACTAGTAAATATGAAATTAAGTTTTTAGATTCTTTTGTTCCATTTTCATATA
>NW_027105275.1:541330-551081 GCF_000696795.3 Halyomorpha halys
TTTTTTTTAGCAAATTTAGATAAAATTAATGTAGTTCGATAAATATATATTCTCTGATTTGATGATGACGTTCATGAGTTTGAACTATTTTAGTGTGTGTTTGATAGTTGTCACGAAGAAATAATTTTTTTTCAAAAAGCCTTGAAAAATACTGACATTTTAAAAATAGTATTAATTGTAAATATACCATAAATCGATGTGTATATAAGATGGTAACAAATATAACCAGGATTTAGTATCATTTAAACAAATTTTTTTAAATGGAATTAGTGAAAGTACATGAACCACATTTTTAATTTATTCTTTTTTTTTTTATTCATATTGGGTTTATAATATCTAATTATGATTTCAGTCTACAATAGTACAGAGCATTCTCAATTGCTCATTGGGTTGCAGAAACATGATTCGACAATACTATTATTATTTAGAAATAAAGTATACAATATATTTCCCGTTCAACGAAAACAGTAAAATAGCACAGGTAATTTTAATGTAAATATAACAATTAATAATTATAATTATGAATTAACAGTGTAAACCCAATGCATTAATTTTTTTTTAAATAGACCGAGAAGATAAAATTTCAAACTAAAAAAAACAAAACATTGATTTAGATTAATACAGTGTAATTGATTAAACATTTTTGTTATTAAAAAAAGTTATGAATAACATATGAGTTTTCCTCATATTGTTTTTACCAGTGAGATTTTCTTTCGGAGAAACAAAGGCAGTGTATAGGAAAAAAGCTAGTGAGCGGAAGTAGAAACGTAATATAAATAAAGGTTAGATTGTACATCTGAGGAGTGACTCATTTCTAAACTAATAATTACGTTGGGGTGGGGATAAGCCGTGGTGGTGGGGGACCAATGAAAGTAGACCCCGCCCACAGTACCGCCCCTAGCTCGGGGCACCGGTTCAGTCTGATGCTTCAACTGACGGGATGGACTTGACGGAGTCGCCGCTGGACCTAAGGGAACAGCGCCCTGCCGAAGAAGAGGAAGTTGAGGGCAAGAAGCCGAGCCTTGTCAAGCCGCCTTATTCTTACATCGCCCTTATCACTATGGCCATTCTACAGTCTCCGCACAAGAAGTTGACTCTCAGCGGAATCTGCGAGTTCATAATGACACGTTTCCCTTACTACCGGGAAAAGTTTCCTGCATGGCAGAACTCGATCAGGCACAACCTCTCCCTCAACGACTGTTTCATCAAGATCCCAAGAGAGCCAGGAAACCCCGGGAAGGGCAACTACTGGACATTGGATCCGATGGCTGAGGACATGTTTGACAACGGCTCCTTTTTGCGGCGGAGAAAGCGGTACAAGAGAGCTGCTCCTGAGGTGGTGCCACCGTACCACTACCCGTACCTGGCACCCATGCCACCTCCAGCACTCCTGCCTCCAGGTCCGCTGGCCAGGATCCTCTTGCCATGCCCTCCTCGACCGCGGCCTTCCTTCTCCATCGAGTCGTTGATCGGAAACCCGGACCCAGAGCCACGCAGCGCCTTCACTCCTCTCCACACTACAGCTTGGGCAAGGTGAGCCTCCTGTTCTTACCGCCGACTGGTCGCTATGGGAACCTTTCTCAACTACCCAGTTACATTTAGAAGTGAAGTAGCCTAATGTAAATACTGTCAATATTATTATTTATTATTGTTTTTGTTTAGTCCGAGACATATCGTACCATGTAAATTTTTGGTGACCGACTCTGGTATGCCCGGGCTCGTTGCCGCGGCCGTAACAATTTACTATTTTTATTTCGTAGATGAAGCAAATTTATTGGTTTTAATATTTATTGCTAGATCAAATAATTGTCAGTTGTATTCTATTGTTTGTCTGTGCCTGTATATAACGGTGGCTTCATGTAAAAATGACTTGGACTTACCTTTAGTTGAGATATGTATGTCGGAGCACGATGAGTACAAATATTGATATATCTCCTCTGGATTTGTATATAAATGGAATGATTAGGCTTTCTTGTATCTCTATCATCATTGCGAAAATTCTTACCATTGCTTTTTTGCTTACAAAAACAAATTAGTTGTTTCTCTAGGTTTTGCACTTTGGTTTTTCATGAAATTTCCCCTAGCTTTCTTACACCTTACCTCGAGGTGATAATATCACATTTGGGGATATATATAAATATATTCAGTAATTTAAAAAAAATAATTGCAGTCTATAAGAAGACATTGACTGGGATATAGGCTGTATTTTTATTATAAAATTGATAAATTTTTTGTTGTGTCGAGTAGGAAATTGATTATAATTGTTTATAATCCGACATAAAAAGTATTTGAGACTTAATAGAAATATTTGACTTAAATATTCTTCCATGAAACATATCAGCTTTGAAATAATCAATAAGGCCAGTAACTTAGCAGGTTCAATCTACTTGTTATTATCTACTTAGCTAACTTAAATATAATAAAGGAATACATAATTTTGAGTAATGTTCTATCTCTCTACAATAAATTTGAAGCTTATGATGATTTTGAAAGAACATTTAAAATAATTCTGATAACTTAGCAATCATATAATAGTTATAATAATTTGTATAGTATAACTAATATTTAAAGATAATATTAATCATGTCATTAACAAACATTTGAATGATCATACAGAGTATTAAATGACATTCAATATTATGTGTGTTGTGAATAGAGAATCATCTGGCAATGATCATGTTACTATGTATAAACAATACTGAATTACTTTTTTGACTAAAAAGGCAGCCAAGAAAGGTCAAAGACGGCACTGTCGGCATTACGATAAAAAGGTTCTCTGGAATCTTATGTCAGTTTTTCTGATCCGGAGGATTAATCAAAAATGAGTTATTGGAAAATGTGCAATTTTCATGATAGTCTGTTGTAAATAAAATTTATCCAAGGCAATCCAGAGTCGTACACGCAGTAAGGAGATTCAATAATATTTTATAATTGTAATAAACTATTTACTGAAGAATCACTTTTACTAAGGAATAAATAACACGTGCTTATTGAGAAATTTTAAAATTTAGTTTACCATATTTACAACAAGCATGATTAATTTATTTAAAATTGTATATTTTTGAGTGTGAGTGAGTGAGTGTGTTTTTGTAGATGTGTAGATTTTTATGATAGCTCCAAATCAGCTGTAAAATATTTTAAAATCACTATTCCATCCAGTTTCTTAATTATAAGCATTATTATAATTTTATAAAAAGAACATCAGTAAAATTATATATATAAAGGATTAATATGATTTTATACATTTAATTTTCAACAGATGAATTGATGTTATCTGTAATTAAAACAACACCGCATTACAATTATTTGTTATGTAATGATATATTTTCACCGATAATTTTTTTTTTTTAATTGTATATGATATATACCTAACTAAAGTTTTCATTATAATTAATTTTTAATATCATCTTACAACTTTATATTAAATTATTTTAATGCATAACACATTTAAAAAAATAATAACATAAATATGAGTTCGGATATAAAAATATTCGTCTTTCGCTGGTATACCTTTAAAAAATAATATACAAAAAAGAAAAACAAGACATAAAACAATCTCTTGGCACTAAAATACAGTACAAAAAGAGTCATTAGTCCGGGAGTCATTGAAGCGTGGAGTTGCTTCTATATTTAGAACCACTAAATATACATTTACCGAAGTTCCTTTTGAAGATATTAGTTAGAAAGATGCGATTGTTTTCGTATAATTAACTGGTTATTTTCAAACGGGTATATAAGCTTTCTTTAACACTTGAAATATACAATCCGTAATGATAATTTCAATCGGTAATAATCGATCGAACATATTTTATATCTATAAAATGAAAGATTAACTACCTATTAATGTACTAATAAGATTATTAAATTAAAAATAAAAATAGATATGAGAAAATGAAAACATTAATTAATTTTAAAGAATAATATACAAAGTTACATAAAAAAAAAAAAAAATCGTTACAATAACTACAAGTAAATAAATAATTATAAATTAATTAATTATATTATTAATATTAGTTTATTAATTATTGTTATAAAATTTTCTCCTATGTGTTGCTCCACCTTAAAACGCCAGTTGTAAAAAAGCTTATAAATCATATTAATTTTCTATAATATTAAATGTTCTATAAATTATTAACAAATTTGCTAATTGCAATTAACACTCTATGATAGTTCATACTTACATATTCAAATTTATATCTAATATCAGTCAATATATTTTCTCTGTGGACGTTTATGTAAATATCACTTTGGTGTAGATACATAGAAAATTTTGGTAACAGAAACTTAGAAACTAAAATTTCGATTTATATTCAGAATTCAAATTTATATAATTTTAAATAATCGAACATTTACATAAAAAATAATTATGAACTTATAGTAATTCGGCACTAATATTAGAAACTGCTTTGAACTGAAAGAAAAATGTCAGGACATCGATACGGTTGTGACCGAAATAAAATCAAAATAAATTTTGTCGAGCATAAACAGGACTCAGACGATGTAAATATCCAAAATGTCTGTTTGTATATTTTCTCGAAAGTAGATCCTTTTTGATCTTAAAAACCGATCTCTAGCATTCATATTTTAAAGTTTACCGAACTTCCAAACTGAATTGGCAGCAAATAGAGAACGAAATGTTTACACACGGTGTTATAATATTTTCGTAAATAATAAATGGTGACATATTAAGCTAAGTGATACAAGAACATAATATAATAATTATAATCTTGAATTAAATACAACTTCAATTTTCAGTCGGTTCAAATAAAGACAAAAGCTTAAGCAAGAAAGCTTATAAAGACCAATACACTTTATTGGATTAAAGGAATTGGGTATAGTTATTATCCTTCAAATTACCAAAACTTGATAAAAATATAAATAAACTAAAAACAAATAATATAAACTATTTCTATTTTCGTTTTGGTATTAAAAAACAATCAACATAATAATTTATCATCATTATCGATAAAATATTGTCCTGGAAATGGTTAAAAATAAAATTTTTGATATAATTTTATGTAGGAAATTAATTTTTTTAAATTTCCTTTGTCCTTCCGAGAATATTCCACTAATACATAATATGCTACTTCCTTAACATAATCATATAGCATAAGGATATTGTATATAACATAAGGATCATGACATAAATTGATTTAACAGTTGAATACATATTCAAAAAGAAACATCACGTTTATTTAAGATGATTTTAATGTTTTGAATTTTGTTATTATCCAATTTTAAAATCATTTTTAGTCTGATTTTGCACTAAGAGCAGTCTCAAAACAGTTGATAAACTGATACCAAAATATACTCTTAACTTGAGCCATTTATAACTCTCCTTAATCCACAAACATTCGCCCAAGCGCAACCACAACACTCTCACTTTTGGCATTTGTACCACACCTATCACTTATAGGACTTGATAGAAAATGGTTTGATATTTTATTCTGAATAATAATTCAACTAAATAAAAATAAAAAATTAATAAAATAAAAAATAAATCTCTTTATTGCTAATTTTGAACGCATATAAATATGATCGAGTGAGAGTAGATACGTTATTTTTCATATTTTTTATCGTTATGTAATCTGTAGCATATTTGCTAATTCAGTAATATATGAAATTATAGTTAAAAAATCCATAAATTAGAAAAAGATCAATAGTCCATTTCATAAAATCTGATTAAAAATTATCAACAAATAATTCTACAAGCTTTAAATGTCAATATTATTTGAAACCACAATTTCAAATACAATAATGAATTCAAAGATTTTTTTTAGTTTGAATTTATTTATTTTTATTCTTTAGGGATGATCCGTAGTTTAT
Organism: Halyomorpha halys; assembly: GCF_000696795.3. Taxonomy (NCBI): domain Eukaryota; kingdom Metazoa; phylum Arthropoda; class Insecta; order Hemiptera; family Pentatomidae; genus Halyomorpha; species Halyomorpha halys. The sequence goes on from NW_027105275.1 coordinate 547,157, forward strand.
TTTTAATAAAACATAAATATTAGAATTAATTTACATGCTTAAATAAGTTAAATCATTTAAAAATTAGAACACTACTTTCAAATATTAAAATACTGCTAAATTTTTTTCTCTCTTTTTTTTTTTTTTATTTATCTATTAACTGTTAACAATTTCGAAAGTCGTGATAAAAAAAAATTATATATAATAAAATGCGTATAGAAAATTATGTCGTGAAATATAAACCGTATAATTAATAAATAGGTACCAGATTAAAAAATAAAAATACGAAAAAGTTTAATCCAAAAACCAAAAAAAAAAAAAATTCCATTCCCGTAATTATTTTCCGAAATAATACATTGGAAATTGAAAATAATTTAATTCTACCTTATAAAATCTAGAATGAATTAAAGCAGTGATAGAGAAATAATACTTTCCCTTTATCATCATTACTTTGTGGGTTAAAATTTTGAAATTATTATGATTTACCAATTTTGGGTGATTAATGATAATGAATGTTGGGATTAAGGATGTGGTTGGATGCAACAGATTTTTAAATTACAAGTTTACAAATCATTGCTTTGGATTAATAGAGTTGCGTTCTTCAGTACCAAATTTATAGTGCACTTGCTTTAGAATATCATTTAAGTTTTAAAGTATATTCGTAGAGATTACTGACTAATTTTAAACAGCGTTTATATTTATTTATTTGTTATAAAACCTTGACATTTTATTATCGTTTTAAAACGAGCTGTCTTCTCTAACAATATCCAAATTGACTTCAGCCGGGAGCATCAATATCATTTTGATGGTGAGAAATTCGAAGCGGATGACACAAAATCCCACCTATTGCTGGAAGAAAACTAAAGTTCCATATTTATATTTAAAAAATCCTAATAATCCAATCGAGCGCATATTTAATTATGTGCTTAATATAGGAATTACTCGTTTCGTAAGAAATTTAAAAACATTAAGTAGATCAGTAAAGTTTTTTTTTTTTTTTGAAAAGCATATTTGCATTTTATAAAAGATTTATATACCCGAGGTTCAATAGATGAGGACTATATAATAAGAATTCATGTGTATATTTTTTATCTTTTCTCTGAATTTTGCATAAAGTTAATCTTACTTTTGAAGCATTCTAATAACATATCCTTAAGTAGTTAAGTTGCATTTTTAACGTGCATAAACGAACCTGTCCTGGAAAAATTTAAGACCTAAAATTGGTGCTTGTGACTCCTGTTCAACCGGTATTGTAGTACTAAGACCTTTAAAAGTTTCAAATTTTACTTATATTAATATGGTATAATAATTTACTGCCACTACAATATTCATATAACTCATTTATTTATTTTTTCTTTTTGTAAGGCCCTGGATCAGAGTCGGCTAAGATATTCATATCTTCGGAATTATGCCTTGGTATCCGATTGGGAGAGATGACACAACATTGGACCTCTTGTTTTTCCCTAAAGCACGCCTTGAGTAATGTATATTCTTCAGCCCAAAATTTCATCCTTCCCAGCAGAATTCAGCTTAGTCACATTGCTTAAATATTGTCGTATAATTTTATAGCACAGTTTAGACAATTTCTTCCTAGTTCATTCAGGTATTCATTGTTTAGATTCTCTTTAAATATAAAAATATTCTTGTGAACAATATAAGGAATGAAATCAACGCTAAGGTTTTTACAATTTTTAATTTTATTTATTTAAAAAAACAATTGATACTATTTATGTTCAGAATCATAACAGCATTTGGTTTTAGTAGGTATATACATTCATCCATTTAGTTACTTGACTAAAGTTTTCATGTTTACCTTCGTAAATCTATGAAGCAGTAAATTGTTTCGTAATGATTGCACTTCCACCCGATAAAGTTTCTTTTATTAGTCTCACCTAGTTTCCAGTGAAAATTTTCGGTTAGAATTCTGAAATATTGATTTTTCTTTGAAATTTGGTGTTAGCTCCGATTTTCTGTTTTCAAATTAGATGAAATACGGAAGGGCTACTGTAAGTAAAATTCCTTGGGATCATGTCTTTTAATACTGCAATGAAATTGAGTTCAATGAATATTTCATCAATTTTATTATATTCTGAATTTTCTTGAGGTATTAAATGAAGTGTTAAGATTATCAGTAAAGCGATCATTTTAATTATTAAATGTAGAGTTTGAGTCTCCTTAAAAATAAATTTTTAAATCTAATTTTCTAAATTTTCTTCTTGTTTTATCAATTATAATCTGTAAGTTTTAAAAAATAACTTAAGTACGAAGTTTAGATTGATACATATTAAATCAATAAATAATCTTTCTTACTGAGTAATAAATATACGTTATAGAAATTAGTTTATAAGGTTCTATCAGAGGTCCTATCTTCGTTTTGAATACAAATTTGGCTGACTCTAGCTCTACTAGGTTTGTACTTCTCGACAATTGAGATATAAACAATTCCGTTATTGTCATCTAATTAGGCTTAGTAATTATTTCAGTTGTTACGTGACAGTGTTGGTTAAAATGATTAACAGTAAGTGATTGTAATAGTTATTGAAGTCACTTTTTTATCACCAAATTACTTCGTTATGTTAGACATATTTCGAAATCTTCATCGTGTTTTAGAAAATTTGTTGTATATTCTATAATATAATGTTTTAAAGCTTAATTCTTTCTCTTTTGGCGTAGAGGATCTTCAATCCGACGCCACCCAATCATCCTGGTCCATGATTACCAATTTTATTTCTCGATAAAGTATCCCTCTCTATTCCATCTTATCCTCTGGGAAAATGAGAAGAATGGATGGCCGCATGTTATTTTATCAGTGGGTATAATTTTCCATAGTTCCCAATCTTCAACATAAATGAATCGTCGTTTTCATGTAAATTTATTTTCTTAGACAATACATTACCCACCATATATTTTCCATAGTGATAGGTATTTAGGTAGGTCCAATTCTCCATATTTGGCTCATGCAATTCAAGCTTATTTGGGATTAGTCCCACAAATATTGCCAATAATCCCGGATATGTCCTATTTAGATTAGAAAGCTTTTTGCACTGCAGAATGAGTGTAATTTTGTTGCTGAGCTAACAGCAAACTCATTTCCACGTTTATTTAATTGTTGCATAGTAACAATTACAAGTAATTTTGTCACGAAATCGAAAATTATCACTTCACTGATATTTTTTCGTTTTTTTGCCTGATCTGTGGGTGAATTTTAATCGAAATATTATAAAATTATTGTACATGAAAATGGGCGTAATTGTCCATTCAGCCTTAAAATGTTAAGTTAACTTACAACAGCTTTATTAAACCAGAATCTTTTTTTAAGGGAATCTCATCTTTACATTATTATTTTCTCTCTCTCTTTTTTTCTTCTATAAAAGTTAGTTAATATTTTCAAGCTTTATTGTTTTTAACATTTTTGAGTCTGATTGTAATATTTCTTAATGAAGTACTTATATTCCTGACTGATTATTTCATGAATTTGGTTTTATTACTATTGCTAATTATTTTCATAATTTTTTACTTAGGTTATTATTGTTTGAAGTAGAGTTCGTCTGTGGCGTGGTATTGTCAAGTAAAATACAAAATATAATATGTTTTTTCTTTGTTTCAAGTCTGTTGTATTCATTCGTTTTAATGTAAATATACAAAAAATACAATGAGCCAAATTTTATGATATTTGAACCAATTTTAATTAATAAAATAACTCATAGGCATCTACAGAATAGCGTCGTTTCCAGACTCCCAATAAATTAAAATCATCAGTCGAAAACAAAATAAAAGCTACCAATCATACTTAAAGAGGGAATTAATGTCATATACATTTCTAAGCTATATAAATATGATTTATTTTCATAGCATTATTGACTAATTTATCTGAAATGGATTCATAACATAAAATATACAATATAAAAACCCTCCTGTAATATTATAATGTTGACAGTTGCATACG
>NW_027105275.1:551131-571709 GCF_000696795.3 Halyomorpha halys
GGGGGGGAGACTGTTAAACGGTCGAAGGGTCAGAACGAAATTATGTTATCCTCCCTCGACACCTTACTTTTTGATAGGGAGGGGATGAATGAGGGGGATTATGATCAAATATTTGATGACTAGAGGTGGATCATAGATCCCACGGCCACTTACCCCTGCTGTAAGGGGTGTAATGGCCGATTTAGGGTGGGCTCTCCTTCGTTCAAAGAGAGGGGAGCTACCAGTATTTAAAATTATAGGATATACTTAATCCTTTTATAAGTACAGATATAAATAATAATACTTTTTTGTTAAATATACAAAGGAGAGTTAATTTTCTTAGTTATGGTATGAGCAGTAATTATACCATAATAGATACATAAAGAATAATTATGATATAAAAAGAATAATAGATAAGCTTAATTTTTTTTCCAAAGGTGAATTTACGTTACCTGCAATTAAAACAATACCTCATTACTATAATTGATAATATTAGGTATATTGTTTTAGTGTAACCAAAGTTTTTGGGACGTTCACAAACTTCCGTATGATTTTATGTAAAAGTCTACTCATCTCTGGAATAATATATTATTATAAATCTTTTAACGTGCTAATAAAACTTTTAAAACAACCACAGGACTTTTGGAGTGTGGAATATCATTTCCTAAAATCAGTCGCATCAATTTTTGTTTAAATATTATAAATATAATTTTAAAATTAGAAATATTATAATAATTGAATATATTTTAAAATATGCTTGAAAATTAAGTAATCAATCTACACAATATTTTGTTAAAACTCGGTTCGCGTTAATTTATTCCTTTTTCTTTAGAAATCTGTCTTATATTGGTTTTCTCAAATATGATAGGATAGGTACAAATTGTAAAAACAAAAATTGCAATTCTTATTTTTTTTTTTGATGTTTATTATTTTTTTAACACCAACATTTTTATGAGTAAATTTTAATTTTACTAACTTCTTAGTCAATACTCATTTCACAAAAAATATAATCACTGCATATTTTTCAGCCGTTAATCTGTGAAAATATTTTTTTTTTTATATCTCAACTAATGATTAAAATTAGATTAAATTAAAAATGCAATTTTTATAAATATTGTTTACTTTGTTTAACATTATGTTTAATTATTTTATATTTTTTATTTTGCTATTATTTAATTTATTAATATTTTGTATGAATATTAAGTAACCTCTTTAATCATTATTACCATTGTCCTTACTTGAGACAGAAAGTAATATTTTACAATAAGTACAGTGAAATTAAAAAAAATAAACTGATAAAAAAAAATTATTTTTTAAAAATCTAAACTCAAAAATTAAAAAATTTATTTGAAGCATTAAAAAATAAACACACATTTGCTATTAATGGAAATGGTTAAGGTATAAACTAAGTAATTCAATAACTATACCCAATATTGAACATGATAATTATATAATAAGCGATGTGTTACATATTATTTCTTCAAAAACAGGACATAAATGTTATTTTGTGACAGTCTCTGATCTGGAGTTACTCTAATACTTCAAGTATATATCATATTAACAATTTTGATAAAAAAATAAAAAATTTATTAATTATAATTCAATAAAAACAAATACAATGATAATGAACGATAGTACTTAGACAGCTTTAGATATTTTATAATTTCAAAATACAGTAGAACCCCGCTTATCCGTCCTAGTGAGGACCAAGACGTAGACTGTTAAGTGGGAGTGCCGGTTAATCCGGAATGTAAAAAAAAACTCATATATTGGGCGAAAATTAAAATTTAATACAAAACTGAAAGTATAGATGCCATATATATTAATGCATGATGAAGTTAAATTTATTACACCAATTTAAAAATAAAAATCTTTACATCTATGATTTAATTTAAGTGTACTAACGATCTTTGAGTTTTTAATAGCAATCACAAAATCCCAGTTATTTTGTTTAGTTTTATCGAACGTATTGTTTTCTTACCATTTCATTTATTTATTACAGCCAGTTAATCTGGAGAGTCAGCAAAACAGTTCTTAATAAATTAAGCATAAAGAAGTTACGAATAAATTCTTAACGTTTACTTCATTTAGTTCTTATTTGTTTTTTGTTTTTTGTTTTTTTAACATACCAGGACCTTGTAAGTTTGAAAACGTATAATTTTGTTTTATAACATAAAAATAATTTTACAGCTGATTTGAAATGGAAAATTAAAAAAATATTGTGTGTGTGTGTGTAGAAAATAAACCATCTTCTTTTCACCATGAACCCAATCCATCTTATTGGTTTTAAAAAACTAGGTAAGTGGTGGTTCATATTATTCAAGCATTATCCTATGGAATAGATTTTAAAAAATATGAAGTATGGTAAGCTTAAATTTTAAAAATTATTAAATTACTGAATTAGAGTTCAAAAGAATAGAAAAGTGGTTCTTCTATGGTTGGTTTTGACATGCATGTATTGTTATTTATTGTAACACATTATTTAATATTTATCATGGAATGTCTCCTTACTGAACCTATCTAATAAGCACCGATTGTACATTAATTCCCAAGTTGGTGGGTGCGCCACATTTGGAACCGAGGGACAAGTTACAAGATGGATTGAGGCGGTTAATGTACCATAATTGTATTGTTTTATTATTAATCTAGGAGCTGTGAAGTTTTCGAGTTAGCGTTTAGAAAACATCACCCGAATGCGTAGGTGATCTAGTCTTCACGAAGTCCGCGATTTCGTCGTGAATTTCTAACTTTGGGTAAATAAAGATTTTTCCTGTGTACATTATGTATTTAATTTATTTCACGATGAAGAGATTTTATGCTTCACCATATTATTTCTCACTGAAAGATTGTAACATATTTTATAGTTGTAAAAATGTAATCTGCTTCCTTTCTTTTTTTTTTTTTTTTCTAATTTATTATTTTAAGTTATTATTATTTTGTTGATCAGACTGATTATTTTATAGTGCATTTATTTTTGTATATTGTTTAATATTTTTTACTCAAAAAATTGTAATTTATGGATGGGAACAAAAGGGGAACCTTCAAGTTAATGTGTATCATATTATATATAAATATATATATATTGTTTAAATTATTCATTAGATATAATTAGTTAGTAAATGATTTGTCTAAGAGAGGTGAATAAGGAAGTTTTATACAAAGATATAGTATATTGTTACCAATATTGTGTAATATTATGATAATTATGTAAATTTAATTAAACTAAAATTATAAGTGAAAATTAAGAAATGCTTAAAGCAATTTTAAAATTTTCTTTAGTCGATTTACTATTTCCTCCATTGTATCTACTACACATTATTTATTGTGACGCTATATATATTAAATAAATATATATATGTATACGTATGATTGTATTTGTTGTACATGTGTAATATTTCTGTAGCTGTATAAATAGGTGATGCAGTAACAAATAAATCGTTATAATTACATTTATTCTTTAAACCAAATGTAGTTCTTTTTGATTTTTTATTCGTTAAACAATTCCCGACATACAATCCATCAGCTTTTTTTTTTGTATTTATTTATTGAAATTTACAACTGTATTTGGATAAAAATATGTATATTAAATTTGATGTTAGATTATAATGGTATGATACAGGCTTGTAGGGAAACTACCCATTGGTATCACTATAATAACATTTCGACATCAAAAGGTCTCGAGGTAATCTTCTTTTCAGGCGACTCGGATAATGTTCAGGAGTGGAAGAGGAAGAAATGTTAGAAACTAGTGGGTTTGGGTGGTTAGAGAGTTTATAATGAAAGAATTGATATCTTGTTCAGGCTAGGTTATATAGGGAACATTAAGGTCTTTATGGATGATTTTATTTGTGATACAGTAAAGAGCATTGAGGATTATACAAGGAATTTTGATTTTTAAGGATTGGATATGAGAGGAATTCGAAGGTTCAGTGAAGCTCCAAAGCTCAGCTAAGAATGTCCAGATAGATCTTATAGTCATGTAGATCAGTCTTTTATAATGGATTTAGTTTAGACTGTTCCATCAGCATTAAACTCTATCATATAATTACTATCAAAAATATTTAGAATTTCAGAAGGGAAAACTGTATTTTTTTTTTTACTAACTATGCAACAAAGTTATGTGGTAAGCATGCACGCCAAACCATAAATAGTGGAAGCGACAGGTACCTAATTTATAAAGGCTTCTGAAGGATCTACGTACTCCAGAAACGATTCATGTCGGGTGTAACATTTTCTTAAGTTTAATAAGTCTACTGCGTACGCACGTACTAAAAGCATATTTAGGCCTCATTGATTATGTACAATTCCACATAGTTTTAAATGAGTAATATAATTTTATTATAGAATAAAACCATAAATCATTATTTAACACACAATAATCATATGATGTGAAAAATCTATACGTACAAAAATATCAATTGCTTAGACTGAATGTTACAATGAGCATTTCAATTTGTATTAATCCTTTATATTTTATTGTTAATGTCGTTGTATGAAAATTATGGCATAACGGCAATAACTGGGTATTGTGTTCGAGGACATCAACAAAGAGCCCAACCATACCCTGTTTTTTTAGTCATTCTTCAATTTACTCACTAAAAGATAATTAAAAACAAAAAGTTGAGTCGTACAAATAAGACAATAGAATGTAGTGAGAGGAAAAACAATCAATAGAATTTCACTAATTGCTTTCTGAGTTCCTCAAGGTTATTAAATAGTCCAATTATGTCCCGTGCATATAGAGCTGATCATTCATTACATCTTAATAGTCTTCAACAGTTGCGTACTGACGACACTCGAGTATAGAAAATCATCTATTCCTTATCTCTTAGAGCTACCGGACAAAATCTGATTGTTTCTGACTTATGAGCCATTAGAATCAATGATTATTATGAAGGTAATGATAAAAATTATTAGTAAAAAAATATAATTTGGTTCTTTACACCTCCATTTTTATTCTCATTACTGTGTTCGCAAGCAGCAACTAACCCGACTGACTTAATTAATTTATTGCCTATTGAGGTATTGTAATATAGGATATCTTTTACAGTAATAATATAAACATAGATTAAATACTATGATAATTGTGCGTGTGCGTGATTAAGATAGCTATAGATAATTCTACGTTATGATGTACAAGGTTTATCTGTCCCTATAGGCCCATTTCCAAGGTAAGAGTATCATTACAGTCACAGCTATTATGGTGTAAACAAAGGCATTTCCCGTTGTTACAATATTGTCGTACTATCAGGTTTTGGGTGACACCTAACTCCGACATATTGACACACCTTATAACCTCATAGGTAACTTATAACTTAACGCTTGTTTGTTGTCAATTTTTGTGACAGTTGATTTTTCTTGTTCTTATCCATTAGATTTTATTGTCCATACACCAAATTGAACTGTCAACGAGGTTAGCCTTACTATCAGAATAGCTGTTCCCAAAGGGTATGCCCCAAGCGTTTAGTACAAGAGCCGGAAAAAAAGGCAGTTATCTCACCCCAATTTTTGATTAATTTAATACTCAGGGACAATTTAATACAATTTTTAAACTAAAGATTTAAAAACACAACTTCATGTAGGCTATTCTGCCCAGGTCAAAACAACAATTTCTAATTAGTCAATTTTCACATTAAAAACAAAAATTAAAATTCATTTATCATAGTCACTATTTGTTAAAACTTTATCTCAATTCACATTTATTGTTCCGATAAAGTTTTAACAAATAGTATAACAAATAGCAATTTTTTTCCACAAATTTTAAATTCTAGAGGTCATATCTCGGAGGCTGTAACAGATAGGGACAAATGTGATCATTCCGTGTTATAGAGAAATTGATAGGCTAATTTGGTAAATACATAATTTTCTTTGTGACGAGTTGTTATCGAAATATGCACCAAAGCTCAAAAGCTTTCCACATTCTGGCAAACTAAATCAACGGATATCCCCTTCACATTCTTTAATAGCTTTTGGTACTACGGGGACTCAATTCGACAAAAAACCTTATGTGATGACTAAAAATTTGTCATTTTTTTTAATTAAAAAATTTTTAAAATTTTTTTTTGTATGAACCTAAATCACTCACAAATTGACCGACAAACTTTTTCTTTACTGCACACCGATGAGACATTACTACTAGTCAAACACACTATACATCAATCGATAGCTTCCGGACTAGCATAATTCAATTCCTTAATAATTTACATAAATAAGTTGAAAAACTAATAAAAAAATTTAGTCGCTCAAAGTTTTTTCTAAATAGCCATATTTTAAACCATCAGTCTAACTATTCAGCTTTCTGATGACTTTACATGTCAAAAAGATATTTATAATATTTTATTAGTTTATCATTCTTTTTTTTAAATTGGCAAGAGATTTTAAAATCTCGTTGAAGTAAAAAATAATTGGGTTCTAAATGTCGATGTAAAACAGTAACATAGATTAAAAATATAAATGATTATTTTGATAATGTTTCCCCATAGGAATATTTATAAGAGTAAGACATGACCAGAGATTGCATATATAGTTTTCCGGCAATTATTAAACAAATGTCTGTATGAATGAGTGCACGCCGGTGTAATAAACCAGATTTTGTTTTACATACTTGCCAATAAATTCATATAATTGCATATTTAGAAGATTTCAAATAAATTAAAAAAATATATATATAAATTCATTATTTCTAATTTAAAGAAAAAGTCAACAAATAATGCTATTCTAAAACCCAAAACCTTGAAAATAGGATGAAACAATATCAAAATTCCTGCACTGAATGTAGATTTAAAAATAAAGAACAAAAATAAGCAAAAACTGCCTTACATCCTTTTTTTAAGGTTTTGGGTTGTCATACCAATAGCGAAATCGTGACAGTTCAAGCGATTAAAATTTCAAATGCTTCAATAATTTATTTTCCTTAACGATTGGTATTTAAAATTAATAATTATGTGTTTTTGGTTGGCGTTTCTTATTTGCCGAAATATTACTCATCAAAACAATGAAAAATTTAGAAATCCTAATTCAAACTAAAATAATTTATCGAAAATTATTTATGAAAAAAAATTTTATTTATTTATTTTTTAATTATGATTTTAGGAAATTTAAACATTTATCATAATTTAAAAATATTTTAATCTTGGTAACCCCACTCCTCCTGGAAAAAGTTCTAATTTGGTTACCATGACGATGTGTATTGGGTTGAGCACCAATTATTTTTTAATAATCGCTTTGCTTTTTTTGATTGTTATAACCTTGTGTTTGAATGTTAAGTCCTTTTACTATACGATGTTTTTCAGTTGTACAGTAATGCCGTGGTGTGGGAATGGGCGCAAATTTGACAAGATCGATAAATAAATCTATTTGAGACAACAATGTCCTTTTTGTGTACTTATGTTAATTACTTCAATGAAAGCTATATACAATTATGAGTCAAAATTGATGGCTTTGAGAATGTTCTTCTTTTAAGTAAAAGAAAAAATTGTGCATTATTTTCTGTATATTGGTTCATTATTATTGACGCGGTGAGAGGGATGTGCTGGGATCTCACAAATCCTATTTCTACTACGAAACCTCAATTGAGAAGTAATAGACATCTGTGAGTCGTTCGTAGAAGTAGTAGTTTCCTCGATATTTGCCAAAATAAATTCGAAAAATTTCTGAATAATATTTTGACTTTTTCAGGAACAAAAAAATACTTTTATAAGCTCGGCAACATTTTAAAGTGAAATAGAATGAAAAATACATATAATTTTTGTTTCCCATCCCAATGTTCCATTTTACGAAACGACTGAAAAATAATAATATCGTCTGTATTATGAATAACGTAAATCCTCCAATTTTTGAAGAAGCCGAAATAGGTTTTTTGGGGGGCTTGAATAACTAATGACTTAATGACTACAAATGAGATTATAAAAGTATGTTTTCCCCCACGCGGCTGCACGTGCCGCATCGCAGTTACTACTGGTACTGGTGCTGGTAATGATGGGGGGATCATGTCCGGCAAGTGGGCCTATTAGTCCATTTTACCAACCCCAAGATTCTTTCTATGAATTATTCCTCTATGTCGATCCTTTTTAATTTTCCAATGGAATTTAAAAGTGACACCCAATCAATAAATGAAGCCTCATAATCTAGGAATCTATCAGAGCCTAAAAGCCTATATCTTAGTCACGCGTACCGATCACAATCTGCTATGTAATGCAGGACAGTTTCCGGGGTCTGTCCACCTAATTGGAAGGTTTCATTGCGAGCAACTCCACAAATCTTAATATGCCTTTTAAGTCTGCAATGACCAGTAAAACTCCAATAAGTAACTGTTTAGGCCTAGTAGCTATTTAGTTCTAGAAGTTGAGGGTTAAGTTATTAGTATCTTGGCTTGTCTCTGCCTTGTACATTCCCTCCACTCCTTGTCATGTCTAATCAAGGACTTCTTTGCGCTAATGTCTTTTAAAGACGCCTAGGAATGGTTCTGGCACCAAAAAAGGGTGCTCGGCTCTGCAGCTAGCGAGCTGGTCAGCTATATCATCACCAGTGATTCCCTTATGTCCAGAGATCCACACTAACTTATACTTGTTTGAGCTTACCAATGACTCTAATGCCTGTTAACACTCTCTCACCAATGTAGAGTTATCGTAGTTTCTAAATAACAGTCGTTGGTAAAACCATGGAGGTGTAGCTTTTAATAGTGACATTTTTATATTAGATCAACGCTTTGGCTGTATTTAAGAAACATTAGTCAAAATTAAAAAATAATAATAATAAATAAATAAAATCTGTACTGCTAAAACCCATGAAGGGTGAGGAGTGCAGTACTTAGTAAGGGAGTACTGCTACTAGACCAACGGCTGTGCAAGGAGGTGATTTGGTCAGTCGCTTCACCGCCTGATTTTTATCCAATTAAGTGGACACCGGAGGGCTCCCGAACCCACAGGGCTGACTCACGGCTATAGTGAAACAGAAAATAATTATAAATATAAGATGATGGTCAGGGTTGCGGTAAAAAAAAGAACAAATAGTTTATAACTATTTTAATGTCCGACGTTTCGCCCCACTTTGCAGGGCTTCATCAGGGCTAAAAAGATACAAAAAAAACTGAGAATATTACAACAATAAGGTAATTTAAGCTAGGATAAATATTATGTAAAAATAAAGTGATAAGAAATTACATATAAATAAAAGGAAGGAAGACATAAAATAGTATCAATATAAAAAAAACTTGAATAAACAATGATGAGAATAAAAAATATGTAACAATGGCAAGAGTAAAAATTTTTTATTAAATACGTAAAATATACATTTAAAAAAGGTACAGGAAACGTACATAAAACAAAAATAATACGGGAAAAAAATAAGAAAGTAGAGATTAAATAAACTTCTTGAAAGAATAAATATAAATAACAATAATAATAATGATATTAAATGATAATAATAGAAAATAATTATCTGCCACAACCGGATTCGAACCCGAATCCTTGGTGTTAATAGTATAGTTTCTTAACAATTCAAAATTAGCATTCATTAATCTGCACACCAAGCTCCTGTCGCCTATGGGTAAATCACTCAATCTGCAGGAGTGTTGGCCCCACAGTCGTTAAATATTTCATCTACCTACGCTTATATTCGTAAGTTGTAGTGGTTACGTTTTTTTTTTTTATTGTACTTGACAGTTGTAAATTTCATCTGAATAAAATTAAAAATTAGTACGCTTAAAATCATATCTGATATGATTATAGGCATAGTGTGCCTATAAAAAAATAAGAACCATCAGCAAGATTAAATATAAGACGTAACCTTAGTATATAGGTTTAGACTCATATAAATGACTTATATAAAATTGATTTAGCTCCAAAGGAATTTTTCTGTAGCCGTTTTAAGATTTTTATATTCCCCGATCTAGCCCGAACACGATATTATTCCTTCCATAATAAACTCCCTAACCACCCAAACCCACTAGTTTCTAACCTTGCTTCCTCTTCCATTCCTGGCAATCCTCCGAGGCGCCTGAAAAGAAGATGGCGTCGTGACCTTATATTGTAAACTGTTTTTAGAGTTCTACTACTGGGTAGTTTCTCTACATCCTGTATCATATCATTATGTCATTATGATCAAATTTACTTGTTGTATTTTTTATACAGTTGTAAATATCAATAAATAAATATAAAAAAAAAAATATTCCCCGAGACAGTGATTATCAGCATTAAACATGCTGTGAAAAGCATTTGAGCCCATTTGTATTAGCCAATCTGTAAAGAAGATACGTAAGAATGGATATAGTATAATTATTTTAAAGAAAAATTTCTTTTTTGTTTTCAATTCTATTTCTCGTCTTCACGAAACGAGATAAGAAAAACCCGGCTAAATTGCACTTCCGAAAATCTACAATATAAAAAATCGTCATTTTATTATATTTCTGGGAACAATTTTTGTATAGGGATTTTCTTCCATAATACGGACTTGATAGGAAAAATCAAAAATAACCTTTTGTTAAATGATGTTGAATTAGCATTTAACTTAAAATATTTATATAAACAAATTATAAAAACACATTATTTTGATCCTATACTCTGAACAAATTTATTAACTCTCTGACGTTTCGGCCTTTAGATCATTTTCAATCATATTATTAACATACATTTCAAATCACACACTACACATTAATATTTCTTCCAACATACCTTATAATTGATGTTAATTTAGAAGTAATAAATAAGGAGGTATTCAATTGATTAATAATAAATTAAGCACTGTAAATAGACTATAACATAGTCTTAACCTGTTTAAGGTCGGTTTTGTTGATAAATAGTGATATTCAGTTTAATTATTTAAAGAAGACAAATGTTATAAATGTAATGTTAATGCATTCAAAGTATGCAAATATTTCTATAAGTTGATGGATATTTCATTGAAATTTTAAAGTAAATTCTTATGATATTAATATGATAAATGTTTTCGTTTTAAAGATCGTTGACTCGGGCAATAATAGCCTGCATTGTAATAAACTGTTATAATGGATGGAGAAATCAATTATAAGGTATATTAGGAGAAATATTAGTGTGAATTGAATTATATGTTAATAATATGAAATTTTTAGGTTGTCTTCTTGTTAATGGCCTAAGGACCGAAACGTCAGAGATTATATAATATTTATTAAGAGTAAATATATTATATGAGAAATATAAAATTGATTTCTGATGTTGACTAATATGAACACTGTCTTTCAAGTATAATAAACATTTAAGACTAGTAAGGCAAATTATAATCAGTAATTAAGACGGATCAAGATGTTGGTTGTAAAACGTTTCGAGCACCCCAATTTTCTCCAAGGAAATGTCTTACCAAATTTTTATGTTATGTTTACCATTACACTTCTCTGGCAGATTTAAAACATTGTAAAATGATAATCGTGGAGTTTTTAAAGTTCATTCTTAATTTTATTATAGTTCTAACCATAAAGTTCTGCCTTTCTATGAGAATGGTTTCTACAAATCTTTCCACTGTGTTATCATTCATATCTTATCAACAACCTCAGCGTTGAAGTACCTCTGAAGCCAGCCAAGAATCGTGATCCTGAACTAGCGCCTTCATGAAGTTTAAACTCTTTCCTTTCTTTTGTCTAACCTGGAGATAATGTCTATCCATAACATTCAGGGCCTTCTTCGAGGGCGAAGTCCACTGGGCCAGGCTTCAAAGAACGTGGATCGTTTTCCCCATTCATTTTACATAAGTCATTGGACCACTTCAGCTACTTCTTTTCGATAGTGCTCCTCACGGCGGGT
The DNA here is from genome assembly GCF_000696795.3 of Halyomorpha halys. Classification (NCBI taxonomy): domain Eukaryota; kingdom Metazoa; phylum Arthropoda; class Insecta; order Hemiptera; family Pentatomidae; genus Halyomorpha; species Halyomorpha halys. The sequence goes on from NW_027105275.1 coordinate 562,882, forward strand.
TCTCCTCAAGATTCTGCCGTATCCTCTCCATTTCTCACTTTGTCTCTTCTTACTGGGCCTGCCACCTATAAGTCTATTCCAGTGCCTGTTCAGAGGGATCCAGTTTTCACTTCCACAAAAAGGCTATGTAGTTTGACGGCCTGAAAGATGTGGCGTTTTACATTTAAGTGAAGTTTTCTATCTCCCCTTTCCAAACAGTGTTACAGAGCAGATAATATACGTTATTTCCTTTATGCATTCTTCGAAAGCTCTTGATAAATTTTCCTTGTACTTATCGGTTGTTTCTAGCACTTCTTCCTTGCAGCGAATCATCAAATCTTCTTTCTCACCATCAATGAGCACTTTTCTTTTCTCTGCATTTAGTAACATGTCCATTCTTGACAGTTCAGCTTTCTTTTCCAGAACCGCGACAGATTTTCATTTGGGTCGGCTATGCGGATAATATCCTCAGTAAAAATCAAAACTTCTTTCTTTATTTTCTTTCGTATTTGGAGGTGAACTTTGGACAACATCTCAATGCAAGTTTGTGCATTTTCTCTTATCCCCTTATTTAAAGATGAGTTTTACTATCGATATTTTCCAATCCTTTGTTACATTTTTTTAGATTTCACTGATTGAAATTTAACTTTAATTCATTTCTAGTGAGTTGTATGCAAATTTAGGCTAATTCATAGGCATCATCTTCTAAATTCTGGATCAAAAGCTGTCTGTTAGACGCCAGATCACACAGCTATACATCACTACTGAATTTACTATGGCATTGTACATCCATATTTGTGAGGTCACATGTGTATTTAAATTAATTTTTCCGATTTTCCAATTGATACGGAAAGAAAATAGTATTCAGTGTGTCTAGATAGGAGTCTGATAGGATCTCCCGGAACAGGTTCGATTCTGACATAAATAAATTGTATACTATATCAGCCGTGGTTCAACCTGTACCTGTCTCTTTATTTAGAGCTGATCCTGGAGGTCGAACATGGTTCCTGACCACTTCCTTCTATAATCGAAAAACAGTACTTAATTAGGAAATATTAAACCCAAGACCCTTTATACACCCTTTGGATAGCTACCCAAATGTACTAGGAGGGCCAAACAATAATTGGGGCAGTCTAGGCCTCCAACTTTAATTCTAATGAAAGTTTAATTTTTTTCTTTTAAATTAAAAAAAAAAGTAATATCCCGTTACCCGGATGTATCTATCTAAGTGATATCCATATAAATTGTAGTGGTTCAATTTTTTTTATATGCTTGACCATAAAAAATTTCATCTGCATGAAATTAAAAATTATTACGCATAAAAATCATATCTGAAACTACATGGAGTGAGCCTCTAATAAATTATGAACCATCAGCTAGATTAAATATATGACTAAGACCAAGTATATAGGTTTTAGACCCAATATAAAATTTATTTACTTCCAAACGAATTTATCTGCGGCCGTTTTAAGATTTAATCGCTCTCTGATCGCCATGGAAGGAGATAAGGATCAGAATAAGTTACCAGTAAATAAGTCGATAAGTGGGTTAGACATAACAGGTTCCTATTGGTCGAGATTTGGGGGTAAGTGTTTAGGGGGCGCGCTGGAAGAGGCAACCCCACCCTTAACAAATAATGTACTGTGTGGGGTAAAGTTTTTATCCAGCTGAGTGGAAGTGTGTTCTCGTGTATGGTGCAGCTCAACTTCCACATCTGACAAACTCCTCCTAAGTGACCTTTTTCTCAACCGAAAATTACACAAATTCTCCCTTTCGCCCCCGACTGGGTGGGCGGTATATGTTGAAGCCTACGCCTCTCAAATCGAGAAAAAAAGTTTGATTGATCCAGCTATCTAAATACCTAAAATCCATTATAGCATTTCGGTCATGTAAATAATAGGACAAAATGATCTTAGAACTAGCCAAAAAAACTAGCTCATCAGTTAGTGACAGAATATTAAATTATTATTTAAATCACCCAAAATAACCAAATTTTAAATACGATAATGCGTCCTAGGTGCCGAGGAAAAAATATTTTACATATTTTTTAGATTTTTTGTATATTATCACTACCACCTTTGCACTGAATTTATTTAATAATTATTATATATAAATAAATTTGTATTTATTTTTTTTTACTACAATAAGAAAAAAAATAATTGATCGTATTAACTGTGTGAGTGAGGAAGAAATTACAAAAACCAAAGATTGCTTACAGTAAAGTTGAAAAAACAAATTTCTTTCTTTTTTATTTCTTTATTGCTGTTTATAACTGTAGATTCATATACATAAACCTAGTAAATTTGATTTTAGTTTATAATGGAGTGATACAGAAGAGTAGAGAAACTACCTATTGGTAGTACTCTAATGACGTTTTTACGTTAGCAGGTCTCGTGGCCATCTTCTTTTCAGGTGCCTTGGAGGATCGTCTGGAATGAAAGAGGAAATAACCTTGCGAAGTAACGATCCTGAAAAGAAGATGACTACGAAACCTTCTAATGCCAAACGTAATTAGAGTGCAACCAATTGGTAGTTTCTCTTCATTATAATCGGAGGTTAGTCGATTGTCTCCAGCTTAGTCGTTTGTCCAGATGTAGTCCAAGGTGGCGGATCTGACCTACAGGGGTAAGAGCAACATTATTAAAGGATACTGTACGGCAGTCAGTAGGTTTATGACGAATAGTAAAGGTGGTTTGATAGGATTTAATTTTGATCCTATAATCACGGCACCATTCTTCGAGTGTTGCGATGTGGGATTGGAGAGTTAAAAAATGTTTGTTCAGGAAAAACAAAGTCAGGTTAGATTTTAGCGTATCTTGGAACCCTTAAATACGAATTTTCATATCAATAAAAAATTAAAAAAATTTTTTTGCCTATGTCCTATGGTGGAAAACGCATTTTTGAAATAAACAAAATTTTATTTTATATCTCCGGGTCTAATTAGTTTACCAAGATCCAATTTGTATCATTTCGTGCAGTTTAGAATGTGCTAGGCCCTTATTAGATTTCGCGTAGATAAGTGGTGTAATTATCGCAATTTTTGAAAAAAAAAAAAAAATCCTGAGGCCCCAGTAAGGCGAAAATTTTGAAAAAATAATTTTTATTTTTTAGTTGGCAGAAACTTGTGTGAAATGAGGTAGGTAAACTATTGAAACAATTCCGATTAATTCATCGACTGACGTTGGGAAGTGAGCCAGGTAAAATATTTTTTGCATTTTATGAAAATTCATATTCAAGGTTTTTTGAGTTCCGAAAGGATTAATAATAAACATAGTTACGCTCAAATGTACACCAAATGTTTTTTTGCGTTAATTTTCATATATAGTTTGCTAGTGGACAATGAAAGTTCAATGTGTTATGAAAGATATAGTTAAGCAATAAAAGCTTGATGGCGAAGTCATTAACTAAAAAACTTCTGTAAGAATATATAATTTTAAGAAAAATAATCCAATCGATGCTAAATTTTTATTTTGTTCTCATTTATATTACTAACCATCCCTCTCCCTCAATACATCTTACCATTGGATGTAATATTATTTATTACTTTATTTACATATCTATTATATTCATTTATTCTTCACATATCTCTTTCGTAATTTGGACCGAAATATCAGAAAAGATGAGCATTAAAAATTAAAAAACCACTATCTCCTAGGTTTTTTCCATCAAACATGGCAGTATTGTCAGGCTAAAAATATGCTTGTATCAAAACAAATTTATTATGATGAAATTTTTCTCAAACGTTTTATTTTATGTCTCAGGTTATAATTCGGTCACGAAGGTCCAATTGGTACCATTTCGTGCATTTTAGAGGTTCTTAAGACCCTTTTAAGTATAGTGTATATTAGTGGTGTTGTGTGAAGTTATTGTATTTTTGAGATTTTCGAGAAAAAAAAATCTAAAGCCCCCCAATAAGGTAAAAATTTTGTACTTTTACTATGTCATTGAGGGATAATAATATACGAATTGATTTGTTTCCGGATGTACGATAACAAAAAATATATAGTTAATAGTATTTAATTGAATGTAAATGTATTTAAATTCACAAAAACCAAAAATCGCTTCTCATACACTATGCAGAAAAAAATAATTTAAAATAAGGTAGTCAGATTCGTTTTTAGCGTCCTCAAAACCCCTTAAAAATGAATTTTCATCAATACAAAAATATTTTGCCTCGCCCACTTTGCAATGTCAACTTTTGTGATTCGGGTAGACTATTGAAACAATAGTTTTGCATTTTATAGAAATGGCTGCTAAAGATATTGACGTGTTTTGAAAGAGCGGAAATTCAGCAGCCCAACAATTATTGTTACGTTGGATGTAGATAACATTGCAATAATATAGATAGTATAGATAACATAGATAGATAACATTGCAATAGTATAGATAGTATAGATAGTATAGATAGTATAGATAGTATAGATAACATAGATAGATAACATTGCAATAGTACAAGAGCCCAAGAAAGAAAAAACTCAGTTATTTCACCCCAATTTTTTATCACTTTAATGAAAACTACGTATAATTACAAGTCAAAATTGATGAGTCTGCCAAGTATAGGTAGGAGGATTAAAACATGGTGGATTTTTAAAATATTAATTTTTAATTCGGAGCTTTGAAACAACCAACAACAGTAGAAAACATAAGAGAACATCATTACAGTAGAGTAAATTTTCTAAAATATGAGCCCTAATAGAGCTATTTACGTTCAGTTGTACTGGAGATACAGTTTTTCATAAAGGAACACTTTTTTCCGAACAATGATAAATCAATATTTTTGAATTAATTTTGGTGAATATCATGGAAACTGCTGCTCCAACAATGATAAATAAAAGTTATCTACTGCATTATAGTACATTTAAATAGATTTAATTTGGGTGCTAATAGGCTTTAAAAAGCAACATTTCATAAAACATGCCCTGTAAAATCAGTAATTAGTGAATTTATTTTGAAAAATCTATATCCGTGTGGTGATCAATAAAAGTATCAAAATAGTAAGAGAACTATTTATTGTAAACCAAGGTTTCGTCCTACTTTGCAGGGCTTCGTCAGGGCTGTCAGAATGGATTTTTGCAGTCGACTGCAACAATTTTCACGATGTATTTTTATTTTATCTTACACTGCACATATGGTGTTCAATTCGCTCCTCGTAATAAAACTTTTCTGAGGGAAGAGCTGAATACACGGTGTGCAATTATCTTATTTATGCGGATTCACTGAGGAATTGGGTGATTTCCAAAGTAAACAAGTTTTTAAAAATAAAAAATGAACAATATACAGAAAAAAAAATTGCTCCTAGGGACCGAGTTCGAAAAAAATCGCCGTCTCGAATGGGTTAAGTGAGGATATATAAATAATTCTACTATTTCATTTCCGTGTTCTTTTTGGATGAACCCCTTCTTAATGGAGACCTTATAAAGGATAAAATAACCTCCTCTTGAGTGTCCGCTATCGAGGGAGTTTTATTGTAATATATCTGTACCCTGGGCTTGTGCCTTAGAAACTCCAGATTCCAGGAATCTAGTACCTTACTCAATAAACTGCACACAATCCCTTTTAAAACCTGTTAATATTTCGATTAATTATAGCATAAAGGATGCCAATTTTTTACATAAATAAGTTTAACATTACATCAAATCCGAGAATTTTTCAAATGATAACGCAAAAAGGATGTGGGTGCACAGGTTGGCGGCAGGGTAACAGATGCGAAGGGAGGGAACGAGCCCTCTCAAAGACTAACAATGGACTAATTCAAATAATAAACGGCGATGAGCGCTCTCAGCCTATTGTTATAAGGCTCTTCACTGTTGGCCGCCCTGTTTGCCGCTAGGATTACCGCGACTGGCAGACCTGCAACACTCGTTAGAGAACGCTGTCAGCGCCTGCGTGCGCCTACCAATAAAATGCCAATGTCGATTCCTCATTGCTTTCACTTACCACTAAAGGAAGTGATAGATTGGAAAAATCTTCGCGGAAGGGACGGAATATAAATAAAAATAGTAAACTAAAATAAGATTTAGAATGTGATAGATACAATTTACCTTTACTTTAAGCCTCATTTGAATAACTCCATCAAGGATCGCTCTCAAGAAATAAAGAATTTTCAAAATTGAAAAAAATAATAATAATAACGTAATTTAAATGCCTAGCAAACTACGATAAATACGACCATGGGCGTACCCAGCTATGATCAGTCCCTCCCCCCTCCCCTAGAAGTAAACAAATTATTAATTTAATAATTTTTTTTCAAGCAAATAATTGTGATAACTAGCAAAGCACTGCTACGATTATATATAATCATCTTAAAAGTTTAGTTTCATCCGCCTTTTCCGTACTGAAATGTCACAACCTGAAAGAAAATCGCTTGCTAATCTCCTTATTATATAATAACTTTAGTAGAGAGTTTAGAAGAATGCTCTATTTATAAAAAAAATTAAAGGAAATTGTTAAAAAGACTCAAATTAAAACAATAGTTGTGATTAATCCTATTCTTAGAAAGAACTTCCTGGGAGAAATTCTTTGATATCTTAACATTTAAAAACTGTGGTTAAAAAAGGAAAGAGATAATAAGACTGACAATCCAATAATTGTTTAGCTGAATCGACAAAGTGATTCAGTTTAATATTTATGTGCTTTACAATAAATATCACTTCGTCGATATTGTCGATTTACGAAACTCAATTACACATGTTTAATTCGATAATAAATGACAGACCTGATTTGTTTAAAGAGGGTGTCACAATTTTCACTGTCTGAAATACTGGTATTCAACTATTAAAAGAAATATAAATGATAAGAAGATTAAGAATGAAATTAAATGCCCAATAAACTATAAGAAAAAGTGGAAATGTTAAAATGTTCCCGCGAAATAAATCTTATGGAGACATATGATAGCCAATGCTAGATACGAAATAGTAAAACTTCAAAATTAAACTAGCTTCACACAGTTGAACATGCCGTTGGAATGCTGATGCAATGAAGTTAATTTTAAGAATAACCATGCATCACACCTCGAAAATACATCAGATGAGATTCTTAAATTTAAATTTTTATAAAGTTTCTTATTCTCCCCTCCTCCTCTCTGGTTATCACTGGCATTCGGGGTACGGCAGCAGCGAGGTTAAGCGCGTGCCAATGTTACCAATAATCAGCACTTCATTTCATTTTTCTTATTTTATAATTATTTACTCCTCTAAAACAATTGTTGAATCCCTGGATGACCTTTCATCAGATCATAGTCCAGTTCTCCTTTTTTTAAATTCAAGCTTCGTGCCTAAGCCCTCCACTCCTTCATTGATTACAGGAAGAGTTGACTGGGACGGATTTAGATACAACTTGGAACAAAAACTAGACTTGAACATTCAAATAAAGACAAAACAAGACATCGACGAAGCTATAGAAAAACTCACAGAATCAGTAAGAACAAGTATAAATGACAACAATTATAGAACTAGTAAAATGAATAATAATAAACAAACTAACCTGCCATAGTATATTCGTATCATAATAAGAGAAAAATGGAGAGCAAGATCGAAGTGGCATAGGACCAGATATCCAACTTACAAAATGTATTACACCAAATTGACTAACTTAAAGTAGAAATTAGAAAATTCAAAATTTACTTAACTTCACTGAAAATCTTACTACTGACAAATCATTATGGAGAACTACCAAACAGCTGCTGAATTTCAAATATTTTAACTATCCTCTTCTCACCGAATCCCAAACCTGGACCAAAACTGACGAAGAAAAATCGCAAACCTTTGGACAACACCTTTCTAAAACCTTTATTCCGCATCCCGATATCCTTAACCCAATTCACCTTGAAGGTATTGAAGCAGAACTAAAAACTCCACTCCAAATGACCCTACCACCTAAAGTATTTCATCCTTCTGAAATATCCAGCATCATTCAGCGATTACCTACCCACAAAGCTTCTGGATACGACCTAATAACATCCCACATCCTTATACTTCTTCCTCGAAAAGCCATCCTATTCCTCACCTACATATATAACGCCGTTCTCCGATTCACATATTTTCCTGACCCATGGAAACTATCTATAATCAAAATGATCCCCAAACCCCAAAAGCCGCCAGAAAACTCATCCACTCCATCTCTCTATTACCGATCATGGGAAAAATCCTCAAAAAAATTATTTTGAAACGCCTTTACCCCATCCTATATTCCAATCATATAATCCCAGATCACCAGTTTGGATTCCGAACATCCCACTCCACTATCCAGCAATGTCATCGTGTGGTGGACGTTGTCTTGTCTTCTTTGGAGCGCGGAATATACTGTGTTTTTCGATATAGAGCAGGCTTTTAATCGAGTCTGGCACCCGGGACTGCTTTACAAACTCCGTAAATTCAACAACTCCTAACACTATCCTTACCACGTATACTGATGACACATGTGTGCTCACAGTTAGTATTTAATATGTTAATACATTAAATAAAACTTCATAATTATTTGAGCAACAATACTCTAAACGTCAAATTTAAATAAATAAATTAGTCTAATTTATAATCTAATCCTAAAAAAACAAAAATTTATTAACTAGACTTATTAATTTATATTTCATGATAACGGTTTTGTTGACTTTTTAAAAATATATTAACTATTTATATATTTTGTCATTAATGGTAATTTTAATATTTAGAAATTTGATATGCCATTGGTTTTTAAAGCAATTTTATGTGTTTTATTTAAGAAGAAATATTGTTGTGGTTGGCGATTATTGGAGTTTAAAGATACATAGACCTGTTGTTTTTAAACGGTTTTATTTAGCTCACCACGTTTGTTTTATTATTTATTCTTGGGTCAAATTTAGTAATTCAAATTTC
>NW_027105275.1:573424-573905 GCF_000696795.3 Halyomorpha halys
ATATGTTTATAATTCCCACGACTGTATCTATTTTATTATTTTTTGGTTTTTAGTTTTTGGTTGATCTTCGATACCCTGTTCCGGAGGGGGGAAGTCTTTCGTGCACTTAACTACACTGATATCAATGCTGGACAGGGGTACAATTACTATCGTGTAGCTGTACATATGTCTAGATATATATTTAAAAAGAGCTTGCTTACCCTAGTTAGATGAGCGGATATTTAAAAACAAAGGCACACATTAAAGACCTTTAACAGGAAGCAAAACCGTGAGATTACTAACTAGAAAAATTAATTTATTTATAATCTTTAAATTTCTTTCTTGAGACTGGCAATTGTTTACTAAATAATTCAAAAACACTATCCAAAATTATAGTCTCAAAACATTTATTTCATTCACACGTCCAACGTTTCGGCCAATTCGGCCATCTTCAGGGACAATCTTAAATTACTATGAGACATATCATTTAACCATTTAAAAA
>NW_027105275.1:573955-593468 GCF_000696795.3 Halyomorpha halys
TATAAATGTTTTGACCTGGGCAGAATAGCCTGTATGGAGTTTTTTTTTTAATGGTTAAATGATATGTCTCATAGTAATTTAAGATTGTCCCTGAAGATGGCCGAATTGGCCGAAACGTTGGACGTGTGAATGAAATAAATGTTTTGAGACTATAATTTTGGATAGTGTTTTTGAATTATTTAGAAAAATTAATATTTCAAAAGAAATTTACAGCGTGTTGATGACAATCATAAATATACTCATCTGAAAAACAACCTCTTATCTTGAAAGCTGAACAGTGACAGGACGTTGAAGTCAAAAAACGGTTCTACCGAGCTTAGCTTATAATATATTTTTTTAAAGAAATTATAAACGAAAGCGCTAATTTACGAGCTGTATTCTTTAAAATAATTAGGAATTTAGCTACGGCTCCCCCCCCCCCTAGATTTTTGGTAATCAAGAAAAAAAAATAGAGAACTTATTCGATAGATGATTTCTTTCTGGAAACATACTATAAATTAGGAAGGTGAAATTGTTTAGTTGACATCTCCACGGATGACAACCACACCTTTGAATGGATAAGAGGGATATATGTCGATTCTTCGATAAACAATGTAAGATTCAATGAGCACAATTATTCGTCATATACTTATCTCTAAAAATAATGGGGGAATCAATTAAAAAATACCCTTTTTCAAATTCCATTCTTCCCATTATAACTTAAAGGTTACAAAATATAAAATAAATGAAAAACGCCGCCATCGTAGAAGAGGGGTTTAATATTTTTTCCAGCAATCCCAGAAGGCTGATGCTCTCATAGCAAACCTCTTCATCACCTATTATAATTTTGTATTTATTGTGTGTATTGTATGTATTGATGATGTACTATAATTAAGTTTATGTTCTATTTTCAAGTTTCGTTTTAAATAATTTATTGCGATTATGAATAATAAAGACTTAAAAAGTAATGATTGAATTTTATGAAGTATGGATATAAAATGGAGGAGGTATTTCTTCGAATGCTAAATTATAGATCATTCTTTTACCATTGGTCTGTCTTGGGAAAGGCAAAAAGGACCAATGGGCCAACTTGCCGGACTTGTTCCCCCATCACCAGTACCCAACGTTTCAGAATGGAATATATATATGTGTGTGTGTGTGAGAGTGTAATACGCTTAGGTCTGCTCCCCTCTTGGCGAAATCCTGCCTACGCCTATGGTCGGGGATGTGGTCAGTGGATTGAGAACACTAAAAAGTAAAAATTACATTATAGTACCACCGTTTCTACTCGAATTTCTGGCCTTCTTCAGGCCGTTGTAGCTGAGAGAGTTGAGGCGCCTACTTAGCAACTTCATGTCTGCAGCGGTGCTGTTCCTATTTCGGAGTAGGTGGAGAATGAATGAAAACTAAACCCCCCACTCTGGTTTGAATAGATAGGCTACCTAAAGGATAACCCCCTCCACATAGGGCCGCTTGTAGCCTGACGAGTTAAAGCGCCAACTTTAACTGGCCCGTGACTGCAGCGGCGCCGGTTCGAACCCGAACTGGGGGTCGACTTTTATTTCTGTAGCGATCCCACAAACAGAAAACTTGATCCCGGTATCAACCCTAATATTTGACTTACCAAATCGTCTTTCGTCGCATGACATTTTTCAGGAACCATTCTCTTGGCTGTCACGGCATTAGCCATCCGCGTGGTGTACCCGGCCTACCGAAGTCGCCACAGTCCTAGTGAGGTGAGTATCCTTCGTTATTTCCTAATATTATTGAATTGATATTATTTAATAAATTAAATCCTAATTTAGTAGTATGTTAGGATTTTCACACTTCTAGACCGTTCTATTTACAACAGTTACAGTATGCGGGGAAATGTGTAGGAAAAGATTATTGAGGAATAAACAAACATAAGTTCAGCTACATTAGAACAGAATGTGGATATGAGGCCATCTCCTGTAACAATTTGCTAGAGAACTCTACAGATTCATTGTAGAATTAAGTTGTATGATCCCTTCTTTCATTTCTGCAACATACTGATAGATAGCTTATAGCTTAAACAATTATTCGAGTTATCTAGACATAAACAAAGGAAGAAAACCACAAACTCTCTCATTTGTTACATTTCATTATATAATATACAGGCCAAGGCTTAATTACTCCACGTATCTCAATTTAATATATATTAAAAGTTATGTTCAGTGTTTGGAACTTTTGACTGATTTGGACCAATTTTGTTTTTAAGTACTTTTAAAAACACTATGAAGAAAATTCTTTGTTAAAGAATTAGCATTTTTCTCAATTTGCTGCATTCTTATGAATCAGTGTAGCCAATAATCACTATAAAACTTTTTTCACATGCAAATTTCATCTTGATTTAACTCATAACATGAAAGGTAGGTTTGTTAGACCTCAAAATTATTTCACTGCTTTACTTGAATAATAATACATCTCACAAACAATTTTTTTATTTTATTTTGTATTTAATGTATTCGATGGACTGTACCATAGACTGTGGTTACTTTGTGACAACCCTACCAGCTTAAGAACAATCTGTAGGAGGATACTAGTAGTGAAATAACCCCTAGGCTAAGGTAACATCTTTGGAATACATCTAATTGAAAAATAAATCAAAACTTATTCTTTTGTGAGATCTACAACCACTATTCAAGCAAAGCAGCAATTTTTGTTTTTTTTATATCAATGACAATTATATCATATATCAATATGATGCATTGATTACTGTACTTTCTTATTTAATCACACAGAAATGGATTACACAATCTAAAAAAAATAATTTTTATATAACACTAAAATGTAAGATAAATAAGACCCTCTGGCACAATGAGGGTTAATTTTATTTATAACATTTTAGTCTACAACGACAAAAAGAAGTACAAAAGTTTTGAATAAAAATATTGGCTCAATATTTTCATTACACTGGAGCCAACTTCATGGAATAAAACTTTACATATCAACATTATGGTAAATTTTATCTTCTACAAGTTTTATACCAGAAGATTTTCTCAAAGTAAGTAGTTTTAAAATTCTATGAATATTTGTTTTCTTTTCAACAAGTGGTACTTCAAACCCCTTCATGAATACTGTAAAAATGTTTTCATAAGTGTGAATGTCAAATAAATAAAATGCAGCATCATTAATTAGTAAAATATGTTCTTTTTTATTATACAATGAGTATTCTTAAGATATAGAATTAATGATTTAAAATAATAATAGAATGTTTCATTTAAAAAATGGTAAAAATTAATTAAACCATTAATACAAATGAAATTAAAAAATTAAGAAAATTTTAACAAAAGGAATATTAATTACATTTAACTAATACTTTGTAAATAAAAAAAATTATAAAATCAACAAAATGATTATAAATAAAATTAAAGATAAAACTTAACTAAACATTTTCATTTTTAAACACATAAGTGTACAATCATGACAAAACAGTATACATTTTACTGAGGAAAAATTATACAGCTTTTTTCAAAAACTAATTTCAACATATTTATCTTTATAATATCACTCAAAACCAATCAAAAAACAATTTAATTATTTCTCACATTTTTTTTAATCAGTTCTATTCGTTTCCTCATTTTCTTGATATCAGAAACATGACATTCATTGTTCAGGATCTACAAAAATAAAAATATATAAAAAAAAAAAAAGTTAAATAAAAAAAGGTTTTGTATGTAAGAGAAACACACTGCAAAAAAAATCAAATTAATTTGACCAAAATTATCAATTCAGGTTTATGAACATGATTCATAAAACTTGTCGTAACAGAGATTTTATAGGCACATACATTAAAGTTTAATGCAATGTATAGTTAAGACCACAAGAAAAAAATTATAAGACTTAAATATGAACTACAGATAAAAAGTTTGCCCGACTATTACAGAAACAAAATATCACATTTAAAGAACCTGAGTGATCAAATGAACACTGGATTTTTATATAATAATTACTATTTTAAGAATTATATAACAATTGTTTTGTATTTTATAACTCATTCTAATTATTTTTATTAATAATCAACTAGAAAAGATGGATTGTACAACCAAATACATTGGTATAAAAATGTATAGACAAAAGCGTGTATGTTTAATGTAAAAAACAGTAATATGATATTTATTATCATACTGAAATTTTTAAGTAAATTATAAAATACTGCAATGGTGATGACATGAAAAATTTAAACAGACTTTATGGCATAAAATCAATTTCTTTCAAAAATTAACTCCCCAAGAAGCAGTTCTAAGAAATACATGCCAAACACATAGCCTTTTCAACTCAACTCCACTCAACTTACGCTCAGTAGGTCAATTTGAGAGGAGCAACCTATTGTTGAGGCAGTGGAGATCAATCTCTGAGGATCAGCGATCTAACGAGAGATAATCATGTTGGCTAGATAGGATAGTGGATGGAGTGAGCCACAGGTTTATATAGACCCACAAAATTAGTAATCAATCCTTTACTACCGGTTTACAAATTTTTTTCATAGGATTTGGGATGGAACTAGTAAATTGCTATCAATCAACCCACAATAGAAAAATCATTAAACCAGAAAATAACTTTTAATCGGGTTACAGTAATGTCTTTTTAGCTTTCATGGAATTTTAACAAAACTTGGAAAGAATATGGTCAAAATACCTCCCATAAAAAAAAATCATATGGAAGTTATTTGTTATTATTGAAAAGAGGAGTTATATTATTTATTACAGTAGTTAAAAGTAATTCCAACAATAAATATGCGATTATTTCATTGGAAGAAACCATAAACCAACCAAATCCAAGCCAGAGGCCATAAATTTATCTGGTGTGATATGAAAAATACTATAAAATTGATTTTAAGAAAAAAAAATAAACTAGTTATAAGATACCATAACTCAAACTATAAAAAATAAATTTAGCCTTTTAAATTTATAAAAAATCAACGAAACAATGATCTGTAAATTTATTAAAATAAACTCTCACATGATAGTATGCACAGATATACAATATATAATATAGCATTAACAAATATGAAAATTCTAACCACTAAACAGTGTTAGAACTGTTACTATTTACCAAAATGCGAATTTCATATTAATTCTTTTAATGACGATTTGTTCCTTTATAATTTAATGTTACAATAATAAATATTATTTCCATTGCAATAAAAAAATTTTATCTAAAATATTTCCATTTGAGAAATATTGCATCATACAGTCAAACTAAAAACTATTTAATTATTACAAAATAAAAAAAAACCTAAATTAAACACCTTATAAATATTTTTATTTTACACTAGTATATAGTTTTAAAAAAAATGAAGTATTTATCAATAAGTACCATTCTTATTATATGAACAAAGAACATGTCAATATTATAAAAAAAATTTTAAAATAAAGAAAAAAACAACAATAAATAAACGAAATAATTTATTGTATGATAATTATAGTTCAGATCTAAGGTTTCCAGGAATTAATGTATAAAAATACTATATTCTTAAACTTAAAATATTGTATATAAGGCAATAAATAAATAATATAGAATCACATAACTTTCTACAAAAAAAAAAAAAAAAAACTTACAAAAAATGTAAAAAAGTAGAAAAACTTAATAAATAACAAATTGACACTTTTATCAAGACTAAAAAGAAAATACACCCTATTGAAAAAGTCATGGAGAATTGTTTCCCCCTCTTAACATTCATTTTGATACAACAGGATTTTAATCACTATTTATAATAATAATTGGAGAAACTAAATATGAAATTTCTGTTTGAATTTAAAAATATGATTAATAAGCAGAAACAAAGCTACCAAATAAAACAAAATACAAAGTGCAATTGATATAAATTTTATACACTGATATATAATTTTAAAATCAATATATATATTTAATAAAAAATACAGATATTTCTCATTCCAAAACATAGTAAATTGTAGTAATGCTACAACTACAAAAATAATCAATATTTATTTAAATTTTAACTTTCTTTAGAACTACAAAATGCATAATCCTAACATCTAATTACTTCATATTTTAAGCGTTAAAAAAATGTGTACAATCTGATACAAAATTTTATATCTATCATAATAATACATTAAATGTTATACAAACAAAACATTTTTCGTATCAATATGTTAATTAACTAAATTTAAGATACCTAACATAAATAAAAAATCAATAAGATAGATATAGACAAAGAGATATTGCATTTTCAAATGGAACACCGACATACTTTAGGAATAATATATAATACATATTGTTTATTTTAATGACAACATAAATTCCATAAAAGAAAAAAAACTAAGTTAAATAATTAGTAAATAAATCAATAATGAATAATAAATGAAATTTAATAAAAAAACAAAAAAATACATTTTTTCCATCAAAAGTTCATATACTTTATACTTATCTCTCTGATCTTAAAGATATGAATTTGATTATTTGATTAAGGGCTAACTATTATGAGGATGAAACTGTAGGCACTAGATATGCCAGTTTAATCAATTAAACATACACAATGAAGCTCATATCACTGCCATTTAAATTAAATAAATGATCAAGTCTCAATCATAAAATGTTACTCTTATCTTATCAACAGCAAATGTCGAAAATCTATGACTTACTGGTTTCTTTATTATATCAGGATATTACTTAAAAAATTTGTCCTGCAAAATAAATGTTTGTATAACAACATAAATTAAACAAAAAGTTTCACTTCTAATATTAAAAATTCCTATTTAATATTTATACCAACCACCCTATTTGGTAGTTCTTTTAATCTGTCAGACACTTCTTCCTTATTTTTGTCAACCTGACAACCTGATTTTTCTTGTAGATGCTTTAACCGATTCCAAAGCAATTCAGCTTCCTCGGTGAAGTGTTCTTTTCCTTTTACTTGCTGGGATTCTGCAAAGTTAAAAACATGATAAGTATAGCAACTTAAGAAATCAAAGAGCGCATTACAGGTAACACACTTAAGGTAAACCAAGTACGTACTACTGACTATGGTATCATATATTGAAAGGTCAGGTAATACTACCTTTTCAAACAACCAATGCAAAACGAAATGGTCATGCTTAATCTGTGACCAATTTAAAATATATAGACAGAAAACCAGAATCAAGCAACAATAAATGACAATCATTAGTGTTTCATAAAGAAATATTCTTTAAAAACTAGTAGCATCCATTACTGGTAAATTATTAAGGAAAAAGTTGAATTTTATAAGAAATTTTAGTACCATGACTTCCCATCACTATTTTGATGTTATTGATGTTGCACTGTGTAACTTGTACACCTTTCCTTCAATTATTAACTGATAATGTAAGATTTACAGTAGCTCTTTTTTCATTGAGTTTCTACTATCTTATCCAACTATTATTCTTATATGTTACATAACTATAGTCCAAATATTTTTTAATTAGCAAATGTTTTTAAAACTTTAATTTCAATAATGGTATATGTTCCAGATTAAATTTTGTAGAAAGGCTTTCTAAACAATGGAGCGAAGGCAGGATAAATTTGTACGTGCATGATATTGAGAAATCGCAGAAAAAGTATGGACAAAAGGGAAAAATACTCCATAGTTCAAAAGTATTAAAACTGAGAGCACTGTATGATAAAACAGTAATGTCACTTGGTCTTCAATGAATTTTGTATCTAAAGAAAAATATTGTTTGTGGAATAAGTATTCCAGAAAGCTGCAATGATCATCAGTTATGGTAGGTATGGAGTATAATTAATTTTAATATAATTTTCAAAATAATTATGTTCAAAAGTAAACAGATAAAAATCCAGAACACCTAGATATGCACTGAAGAAACTTTATTAGATGCCAAAACTAATTATCCTTTCTTTATTGTAAATATATTTTTGCCTGAAGGAAAAGTAAATTATTGTTCTTATCTATCCTGCACTATGTACAGACATTAAACCCATAAAAAGATTGAGCTATCTTATAGATTAATTTGAACCAATTAACATGAAATATGGGATGCAATATGATAATTATCAGTTTAAATACTATACCCACTTGGTTGAATATATTTGTGTGTGTGTTTGTATGTATATTTATATATACATAGATACAGATTTTTGTCTTTTGGTTTCTACTAGGAGCTGGGTGGCTCAGTGGTAAGGCACTATGCTACTAACTTCAAGTACCTGGTTCTGTAAGGACTGTTGCCGTGAATAAAGCTCACAAGGCTTCAACCAGGTTCAGGAGTCCTCCTCCTAAATTGGGGAAAAACCAGGTGGTTAAGGGTGATCTTGGAAAAATCATCTCCTTGAATAACCTTAGTTCAAAAAACAGTACATTATTACAAAGCACTGAAGAACCCCTGATCCTTCATGGGTCATAGCAGTTCAAATTATTAGTACTAGTTTCTACTATATTTGTTTTTATTTTTATTCTATCTAATTCAGTGCTAAATGAAAAAAAAAACAAGATACAAACATTTTAGAATTAACAGAACAATAAAATAATAATATTTCAAAACAATTGTTATGTTTATAAAGTAAATATATAAAAAAAATTAGTAGTAACAATATAAGAAATTATACAGAATATTTCAGGGTTAAGGGGCCAAACTGAAAATTGAACTAAGAATCTAAAAACAAGACAAAAATTTTCTCTGAAGGTATGTCCGCAAACGCTTTGTTTAGGAGATATTCACACCTAAAGATTTTCATTGTTATGAATTATTTAGGTTATGTGAAATAAATAAAACTTGGTTATTTGTTCTAACTACTTTATTAATTAAACGTAAACATTAAATTCATATTAAATGTTGTTCAAAGTGAATTCCTTGAGCATTAAGACAGGCTCAGCATCTTTCTTCAACAGCAGCAGTCGCAGAGCAGCACTGGATATATGTTATTGTTTCACAAGATTCAATTATCCTTCTTCATAAGGAATTGTTAATTAAAATATATCATAATCATCATTAATATAACATAATAAATCATTGACCGGCCTGGCATAGACTTTTTGTTTAATGTCACCCCAAACAAAAAAATCTAGGGGTGTCAGGTCTGGAGATTGTGCAGGCGAAGCCACTGGCCCTGCATGGCCAATCTATTGATTGGGATAATTAACATTTAGCCATTGTCATGGACCTCTTCCGTAATGTGCAGGACAACCATATAATTGAATCCACATGTCCCTTCTCAGTTGTAGTGGAATATGTTATACTAAATGATAGTAAACATTATTAAGAAATTCCAGAAATTTACCTGCATTACGTCGAGGAGAAAGAAAGAAATGCGGACCTATTAAAATATTGTCTATTATCTCCAAACACACATTACACTGAAATTTGTGCTGAAAATGATGCTCACAAATCGCATGGGGATTTTCCTGCGACCAGAGGTGATTATTTTTCTGATTGAAGATACCTCTTCTTGTGAAGGTAGCTTCATCTGTTCAGAGAATGTTTCCTGAAAATTGAGGATTATGCTCAACTTTGATTTAAGTATCAATCTGAAAAATGTCTTCTTTGCCGAAAATCTTGAGGTAATAAATTTTATACCCATTGATAATGATATAGGTGAAGTCCATCTGCAATGAAAGTTCTCCATACTGTAGTTGGCGTAATATTTAATTCTGATCCAGCTTTTTGTATACTGCCAGATGGATCATCATCAAAATATTGTAATATGGTCGCACTCTTTTCTTCATTTCATAAAGGGGCAAAACTACCATCAGCATCAGCACATGGTATTATAGCAAATGTACCAGTTTCTCTAAGATGTTGAAACGTGGAGCTAAAGATAGACTTGTTTGGTAATCTTTTATTTGGAAATCGCCTGGCATATTAATGATGGACAGCATTAGCATCATCACTGCAGAAACTGTACACAAATACCATATCGGCTTATTCACCATTAGTACAAATTGAAGGCATAATGATGAGTACTCTGTAAAAGCCTATTACAAACTGATAAATGTTATTGACAGTTCCCAATGCGAATTCCAAACAGTATTAATCCTTATGTTGCCAATAGTTTTTATACAGTTGAGAATAAAAGGCCATATTAGTATTCTATCTAATCCGTCTCCTAAACAAAGCGTTTGTGGACATACCTTCACTTTGAACAACATTTAATATGAATCTTAATGTTTACATTTAATTAAAAAAATAGTAAGAACAAATAAATAGATTTTATTTATCTCATATAACATAAACAATTCATAACAAACCCTGTATACATGGGGTGGACTGGAAACAAGTTACTAATAAATATAACCAGATGTGATAAAAGTTCTAAATACAGATCTAGACTAATAAATTGTAGGAGACTACTCATGAAAATTAGTTATAAATATGGTAAAGAGGTAGGTGTAAAAGGTAGAACAGATAGGTACAATAGATATAGTATAGGTAAGGTATAGTAATATGCAAAAGAGAGATATAAAGAAAATAGATAAAAATAAACAATCATCTGTCAGATTGTAACACAACAGACAACTGAGAGAAAAGGGGAACATCAGGCATAAAAATGTCTCCCACTTCCTAAGAAAGG
The DNA here is from genome assembly GCF_000696795.3 of Halyomorpha halys. Taxonomy (NCBI): domain Eukaryota; kingdom Metazoa; phylum Arthropoda; class Insecta; order Hemiptera; family Pentatomidae; genus Halyomorpha; species Halyomorpha halys. The sequence continues at coordinate 584,462 of NW_027105275.1, forward strand.
TTAGATATTATAAAAAATCTTTTTTAGGGTTAACCCCCCCTTTTTTTTATATACTTTGTAAACATACCAATTATTTTGAAATGTTTTTTATTTTATAGTTCTAAAATGTTTGTATTTTGTTTTTTCATTTAGCCCTGCAGAGTTGGTTGCAACGGGCGAAACGTTGGTTAACAATAAATAGTTTTCTTTTACTATTTTGATACCTTTATTGACAGCCACCAAAACTATCTTCCAATAACCTACTTCATATGGTCAACTATCTTCTCCCAATCTTCTAATTTATTTCTATGATTTCAAAGTTAGTTCGATAAAGAGATAGGATAGAGGAAACATCCATGGTTCAAGCCTTTTGACTGAGAAGTGGTCCGTAAATATTCTTCCAATGTTCACACTTTAACTCAAGCTTCAATACCCAAACTCTTTGTAGCTTTTATAAGAACCTAGCTTATCTTTGCTAGTCTCAAAGCCGTTTAGATTTTCTTCAAAATTTGACCATAAAGTCTGTAGATGCTCCTTATTATTGTATTCTACTGTAAATCGTACACTTTTTTTTGCTTTTTAGTGAATATGTACAGTATTTCCTCTTAACCAATCCTCTCGGACTTCGTATATTTATATCTTAGCTAATATATTCTTGAGTTCAACTAATCCTGTTTTGTTGAGTTCAATCATTAGATCCATAAGGCCAGGCAACCTACCATTTTTCATCTTCATCAAGACACTTTCTACTTCTTTCAAAGAAATATAATCAATCACGTAATCAATTACTCAGGTTGTTTTCCTGGTCTTTTATTCCATAGTTCAACCTATCTTCCAATAGCAAAATATAAAATTAATCTTTATATTCTTGGCAGTAACATCAGACAAAAGCTAATCCTGTGCTGGGCTGGGCCTTGATTGATTTTAACCTTTTCTATGCTTCTTTAAATTTTTCGTTTTTGAACATAGGAGCCTATCATTTCACAGATTTGTTCCCAAAAAGTCTAAATAGACGTTTCTTTTTATAGCATTTTCTTCTCTATAATCATTTAGTAAAATTGTCATTTGTTGAGAGCAGTTTCCTATAAGCACATCTTTTCTCATCCACTGTTTGAGTGACCTCTTCTTTCCACCAGTATTTATTTGCTATTCTCTTCTTCTTTTAGTCACTAAGGTCTCCAGAGCAGCTTTGTTACCAATCCCCTTAAAGACCTCATAATTTATATCATCTTTTCCTAATCTTTCTTCTATTTTATTTTAACATATCTTCAAATAAAGGCCACTCTATTGAACCCAAAAGAAACTATTAAATTGAGTATTCAATTATTTTACCTTTACCCAAAGTGACACATTGTTTGGTTGTTGATGAGAAAGTAAATTTAAATAATTAGTTGGCATTAACCAAGAAAAGATCTGATTCCCACTCCATTCCCCTCATTACCACAACATCCAGTAGGTTTCTTCTTCTCATACTAATATAATCAATTTTGGACTTTGGCATTCTTTGTTGGGCATTGCAGTATATAGTATATATGCAGTATGGAGTCTTCTTTCCGTTCTGCTGGTTATATTACCTATTCACTTTTGTTTTCCTTGGTGAAATAGATTATATGATCTGATTTAGCTTATCAAAGAAAACAACTCTCTCACTAATGCTTGCAAATTCTTTATAGCAAGATGATCCTACAATAGTTACTCCAATTGTGAACAAATTCACTTCCAACATGATTATTCATTCAGAAATGAATACCAAATCCTTAAAACTTTTCAGAACTAAAATAGAGCCCACAAGCAGGATCTCCTATTCTTGTTGTTGTTGTTGTTGTCTGGGGCTTAAGGGCGTAAAACCCTGAGGTCATCAACGCCCATACACTCCTATTCTTGTCAAAACCGTTACAGTAATGGAAAAGTTTACTAAGGTATCTTCTCCCTTTTCTTTTCGTCTTGGTCAATACCCCCTCTCAATATTACACTTCTGCACTACAGAACTTTTATCACCATTGTTGTAAGTCTCTGAATGTTTACAGTTTCAAATAATGCAGTCCGCTTCCAAAGCTTTTGTTTGTAACCATTAAATCTATCAAGCTTTTTAAAATTTATTAACTACAAATAAACACAAATAATTGTAATGAATATCATGCTAATATATATTTAAAAAAAATAGATCATTACTAAGCTGATAATAAAAAACTAATTTCTAACAAAGGTTAAAAAACTAAAATTAGGTGCAAACATATTCAGAGCACATCAAACTGTTATCAACATCAGCATCAAATTTACAGAGAAAGACATTACTAATAAAAATCTTGAGTCTTTATCATCAATTTTTTTTGCTTGAAGAGTCAAATTAAGGTCGATAGTAATATATCTTTGAAACATCATGTTAAGCGGTTCACAGTGGTTTAAAATACAGCAGTTTTATATGGGTATAATATTGAATCAAGTAAAATTAAGTGCTAATCAGAATTAAATTTAGATGATAAATTAGAGTTATCCTTAATAATCTTAATGAAAAAAAGTTATTAATATATGTGTAATAACTTTTGTAAAATATTTTTAATTCGGTAACCCTAAAATTAACTCACTCAGTATGAACTGAAAAAAAAAAATAGACCATTAATTCAGACTAATTACCATAAATAAAATAAAAAATTGATTAGCAGAAATTATTAATTTTTAAGAAATAACTTACTTAAAAAACTTGGAATTAGTATGGCAATCATTCATGGAACTATTCAAAGAATAACAACTATGAAACAAAATAATAAAGTGGAGGGTTAGAAAAGTAAGACTATTCTACCTCCTCTCCTTTCAAACTCTGACAAAAAACACCTTAGTCAATAGATAATGAATTTAGAACACATTTTTTTAATATGAAATGCAGTAAAAATGATAAACGCATCATTCAATATTAAAAAATAATGAATAATTTTACTTTATCAGTCATCTTTAAATTGTACAATCATTTTAATAAAAAGTATTAACCAGATAAATATTATTCAAATGAAAAATCATTCAACAGATAAAAATTATTAGGGGTAGTAGGGGTATTCATGATCTTTAGTTTAACATGTTAAAGCGAATTAAATGGAAAAAACCATGTTAAATGAAGAAATATTTCCTTCTTTTACCATGTTAAAACGATGTAACATGGTTGAGAGCCTGTTACTAGGTCTGTTAAATGGAGAACATCACCCAACAGGCCAGTTGAGCTCGTCATCATTTTGTTTGTTGTCGTAGTAACAAGCAATTTAGTATTATACATATTATTTGCTCATAGTTTGTGTTGAATTGTTTTAAATTTTTTTATAACTAATAAAGCAATGGATGACAATAATAATAGTTGCCAATTTGCTCATCTTGATTCTCTTTCTTACAATTTAGAAGATCAACAAGTCACTGAGGGGCCATACTTTCACACAACTTCCACTTTTCACTCAATTTAGGCATTTTGTAATAAATTAATTTAATCAAAACTTATAAGTAAACAATAACATGAAGTTTTGGAAGGGAAGATTGTAAAGCAAGTTGCTCAGAAAATCTCTTAACAAAATTTCTTATGCACTTAACATTTAACATGACTTTAAATAGGGCTGCTTACAATCGTATACTTATAACATTTAACATGGTAAAACATTTTACATTTAACACAATATCATGAATAGGGGTATTCATGATGTTTTGTTGAATGTAAAATGTTTTACCATGTTAAATGTTATAAGTATACGATTGTAAGCAGCCCTATTTAAAGTCATGTTAAATGGTAAATGCATAAGAGCTCCTAGCGGATTTTCTGAGCAACTTGTTTTATAACCTTTCGTTCCAAAAATTCATGTTATTGTTTACTTCTAAGTTTTGATTACACTTATTTATTAAATCATGCCTAAAATAAGTGAAAAGTAGAAGTGTAAAAGTTTGGCTACTGATTGTATTTTTAAAAAGTCCAAAACACAAGACAAAAGAAAAAAAACTGTGGCAACACTGAGTACCTTATAACCTCCTGAATCCAGTTATTGTAAATATTGTAATAAAATTCTGATGCATCCTAATGGTTATCATTAATTTTCCAGTTATTAACAAGGTAATTTTAGTTGACGACGAGGATGGGATTCGAGCCCACGTGTGCTACAACACAAACTACGAGTAAGTAGCCTAACACGACAACAAACAAAACAGTGACAAGCTCAGCTGGTCTGTTGCTTGACGTCATTCTCCATTTAGCAGACCTAGTAACAGACTCTCAGCCTTGTTACATGTTATATCGTTTTAACATGGTAAAAGAAGGAATTATTTCTCCATTTAACATAAGTTTTTCCATTTAACACACTTTAACACGTTAAACTAAAGATCATGAATACCCCTATTAAAGAAATATCACTAGCAAATAAAAACATTATTCCACAGACAATTTTGCAATTCATGTATAGACAATTCTTATATTTGATGGATACAATATAAAATTATTAAGAGAAATTTTTATAAGAATTTACACAAAATTTGAGTAAAAAAATTATTTAAAGAATATTAACACCATATACTTCTATATACCATAAGTTCTAGCAAAATATCTATATTTAAATTTTCTTTACAACTGTTTTTATTTAAAATGTTAATTAATTTATTCAAGTCTGGTTATAAATATATATTAATTAACTAATTGGTTCTCAATTTTGAATATGTAATTGGAAATTTTTATTTAAATTAAGTACAAGCCTTAAGTTTCGATTATTTTTCTAAAAGGAATAAAAGAATAAGTAATTAATGCACACAAAAATATAATTTCAATCCTACAGAGATGAATGGAAGAATTTTATGATGTAATAGAAACATGCTTTCTTTACTTTGTCTGGAAATCCCAAGAATACTGATTGATAATGATAGAATGTTGATAAAAACAAGCTCTGGAACTGAGAAAAATCAAAGAATTTCTTATAAACATATAAAAATAATTTCTTTATTATTCCCAACAATTGGATTACCTATTGTTCAACAATCTGACACCAGCAGATGTCCCAAAGCATTGGCAGCAGTTAATCCATGTGTAGTTTTTTGTTTAGGTGTAAGTGTAAGAGCATAAGATAAACTCAAGTCAAACATGACTTGCACCACAAATAATTTCTAAGTAAAACAATCAATAAAGATTGAGGGACATCTTAAATAGCGTTTCAGCAGTAAAAATGGCATGATTAGCAGGAAATTATCTACTTCTGAATTCAAGAATAAAAGAAGCTCAAAGTGTCAAATACTTCCTGATCCTTGATTTTGATTTTTTTTTGTTTATGTTGATTTATTAAAAGATATAGCAACCACGGTTATAAGGACTGATCAATTAATACCACTCATTTTGACGACCTATCAAAGTATAGAGGATCAATTTTAGCATCAGCATTTTAGGCATTTACAAAAAACTTAATTTTTTATTGTTCATAATTAATGTTTCTTTTACTTTAAACTCATATTTTGGAAGATGAGAGGATTCATTTTCGCCCACTGCATTGTTTACAGTTTACTTTTATTGTTTCCTTCAAGAGACTCATTATTTTTAATAAAAAACTTCTACTTTTTTTTTTTTTTTGTGAAGAAGTTTCACATTTAATGCCTTTATGAAAATAGTGACACTAACTTCAATTTAGCTAAAGAATTGAACATAAGTCACTCTACCAAGCTTCAATTTGAAAACATAGAACCTTGATTGAAGATCTTGTATAAAAGGAGGATTCTTTACAAGTTTAAAACTACTGCTATTCCACTCGAGAAGAAATCAATGAGCAATTGCTGAATTGGTTTAAGTTAACGATTAGCTGCAGTGACTGAATATACCTGATCCCTTGGACGTCATTATTAACGATATACAGTGCAGTTTATGTAACCCACGGCATCTAACAGCCAGTTGGTTTTGATACATTTTGTTTTCATTAGTTCAATATTTGACAAATTTTTTGTGCATTAAGAGTATGTTAACAGTTAATTGAATATAAGTGATACATAGTTTATTTTGAAATTGATGCCTGGCATATCTAACTTCCAATTATAAACTGAATAAAAAATTGTGATGTTTTATAAGGACTGAATGAGAAAATGTAGTTTGCAATCTGCTTTATTTTATTGAACTCAAACTATATTTTTTAAATTTGTGAAATTGAAATGAGCTATAGAAAGGACAAGATCCCCTATCTTCCTTATTTCTAAATACTTCAGAAATTGTGGGTTTGTTTGGCAAATGGAAAATACAGAACAGTAATGAAAGCCTTTAAAATCAACCAATTCTATTCCGCTAGAATCAGGATATGGACTTCTACCAAAGAGTGGTGAGTTAAAATTTGAGGATTTTCCTGATGTTGATAGTGACATTGTGTCCATAGTATTCTTAATGATGCTGAACTGTTAGCTTAAAAAGATGAGAACGAGGAAGATAATAGAGAACGACCATGAACTCCAGTCAAATTGAGCGTGGTAAGGTCATCTCACTATGTACTATGTACTTAAGCCCTGTTTTTTCCTGACATAAAAACTTGAACGAGAATCTCGAAGTAATTCAGGCTAAATAAGGAATGTAAATGCTCCTCTGCTTGAGTATGGAAGAAGAAAACATTGATTTTAAACTAAATTAGCAAATCATATGTATTTCAAACAAGATAATATTAATCTTATTCATTCATTTGTTAACTGACACACTAATACGAATGAGAATAGATGTATGTCATTTGATAAAAATATTTGTTTCAATAGAGAAAATTTTATTTAGACCAATGCCCATTGATCTCAATTTTACATTGGACCTTTTTCAATTAACATATATAAAACTGGATCAAAATGAGGTAAAAAATGATAAAGGCAACTTTTAACAAATTAATTGTTACCTATATAGAACAGAATAATTCTGTTCAAGATTTTACAACCACAATTAACCTTTTTTAAGTTAGCAGATTGGGCGCAGTAAATCAGCAAGAAGACCATGGAGAGAATGCCAGATTTAACCATAAGCAGAACTCTGCAGGCAAGTATGCTGATCTAAGGCCACATTGGCACATTAAAACTCTTGTTATATACAAAGTTATGTAACATTGTAAGTTTATTTTTATGTAACTCAAAAAATAAATAAATAAATTAAACAATATTTTTTTACAATGGTTAAAGAATTTACCTAATTTTCTTGACACAGGACAGCTGTGACTAGTAGTATTTGGTAACTACTAAAAAATTTGGGAGACGTAGATAAAGTGAATTAAATCATGTATCAAATTTTGGAGTTACTAGGACACTGCTTCCTTCCAATAAATATCTTATCTGAAGATGTATGATAAAAGAGTTTTAAGATTCTAATAAATTATGGAATTATGTGGAGTAATTATCTATTTTCAACCCCTTATGAAATAAAAAGGAGCGGCTGTAGTGCAAAGCAAGTGTGAAAAATTATTGTATTAAGCCAAATTCCTATGTAACACAGGACAAAAGATAAATAGTTAAATAAAATTAATATATTTTTTTACTAAAAGAAAAACTACTACACAGTATAATATATAGCTACATAATTACTAATGCTATTTCTTCCTGATTTGATAGAGCAAAAAGCAGAAGAAATAAAAAAAATTGATGTCTAAAAGAAACATCATCCCAACCAATGGCATTATAACAAATCAAGTGACTAATGACTGTTCAAGTACTCGCAATTTTAATATTAAGCTAAAAAAATTGATTAATAAAAGTATCGTCTTCTTTTAGTTGATTGCTAGTTATCCTTAGTAGCTCATAAAATATCTTTAGAGCATGAAAATACACACCCATGTTTATCCAGCAAAATTAATGTTTTGCCACTTGAACATTTATTAAACTAATTAAATTATTAGTCAGTGTTTGAATAGTAAAACAAATTTATTAGAGAGAGGAAATTTAGGATAAATGGCTAAGCACTTCATAATTGTATGAAAAAGTTATAAGTAGTTTTTCAAGGGTTTATAAATATTAATTCAAATATATGAAAAGTATGCCGAAAAAGTAGAATAGTTTATTGCAAAAATTACCTTCATATTACTTCAGTAGCTAACCCTAAAATTTTGATCAGCAAATAAGAAAACTAGGATATAAAAAATACTGTATTTAATATTACTATTTTTTTTTTTTAAACAAATTTATTTATAATAAAATGATTATTTGGTATATGGAATATAAAATATTAATGATTATTCCCCAAGAAGTATAACATTTTAATTGACAGGACTATAAAAACTTAATTTATAAAATGATTATCTATAGGGTTAAAAATAGTTTATAAAATTTTCTGAGTAAAATTAACAAGGCCTGACAGAGAGGCCCAATAAAAAAAAAATTATTAGAACATAGTCTTTTATAATTCAACAGGACCTAAATATTTTAACTATCACATGGCCAACTACATACAATCATATACACATCGGTAATCAGAGACATCATCTTAGAGAATAAGATTAGTGTAAATAAAAAAATGTTCATAAGAAGTTACTATCATAAATACATGAATGAAGTTTTAATTTTAACACTGCAAATTTTAGAATTGAAATTCAACCACTATCTTTACCACAATCTTTGTTTTCCTTCTTGTTGCTGTCTGATGATTCCAATTGTTGCTGCTCTAAAGCTTGTAGTCCTCGCCTAATGTATTGTTGAAACTGGGGAGTTGCTTTTGAGAGGAAAGGTTGCACATCAGCTTCTGGATGAGACTTTTTAAATGCAAACAACCTTTTCATTCCCTAAAAATTTCAAAGTTAGAAATAATCAAAATACTTTCATAAACTATTTGCTTTTACTATTATTTACCATAATTACTATAATTCAACTTCATTACGAGGCCAACATTCTTATAATTATAATATATTATTGAAATCAATATTTTTTTATTAAATTTCATTGTTAATCTGATAGTAAGACAGCAATTTTTATTTTTATATTTTTAAAATAAAGGTAATATTATATTTAATAAGCACTCACCTAAGTAGGTACCAAACTCTACTAAACTTAACGATATATATACATATATGTACACTCTTCATTA
>NW_027105275.1:594763-612498 GCF_000696795.3 Halyomorpha halys
CTAGAATCAAAATAAACAACGAACAAACGAAAAACGACAGGACTTTTTGAATGCCCTGGTATATATATGTATGAAACTTAAAAATAAATTTGATCAAATAAATCATTCTTCTAATTAAGTGAGAGTAGGTTCATAATCATAACTAAATAATAAAATCTTTATCCCACATTTATAAAATAAAAAAAAATAAATGTATACAGAATAAAAATTTGGAACTATAGATACTATTAAGATGTTGAGGTGAAAAATATTTAAATAATGTTATATTGTAAATTTTTATTAATGTGACTATATGAAAACATTTAAAAAAGAAATAGATGCACTAAACAAAATAAGATATATTAATACAGGAATATGGGGAAATCCGAAACATACTACAACAAATATAGAATAGTGATAATATTCTAAATGGTAGTTTTTTCACCTCACATCTTAATAAATAAAATCAACTTCCTAGGAAAGAAAACCCAGAATAAAAAATTAAAAAATAAAATAAAATTGCACCTGAGACGTCTCTTCAAAATCACCAATCATCCGAAATATTTCTGAAAGTTCGTCTTGAGTTTCTTTCGAAATACGGGGTGTTGGGTTAATAATATTTCTAGGCTCATTTTCTTTGCAAGCAGTCACGTCTTTGGAATGCTCTTCAACTTTAAGATGCTAAAGAAAAAAATAATAAAATCTTAGCAATGAATAAAGAAAAAAATAATTAATATGACTAATTTGTGTATATCTATTTAATATCAAATCATTAAATAAAATAATTGGTTTTCCCACTGTCCTTAAAAATGTCCAAGAGTGATTTTTTAAAGTTCTATTTATTCACGAAGAACTGTTACACAACCCTTATATCATCAAATGTTAAACTTAATACCTCAAAATTACATTTGAAAAAATGGTAAAAAAGAGATTTTTCTTGCTTTGTAAAAGAGATTTACATTTTGATTAATCCAAAAATCGAGATTTAGCAAATATGCACATGTAATGATAATTTGATTTTTTAACAAATCAAAATATGCACAAGCCACTTCATAATCAATCATTGATTACATCATTTAATCTCACAGCTTGTCCCACCATATAAAACTTCTCAGCTTGGAAAAAAAATATTCTATTTTCCCTTAATCATCTGTAGATGAAGTTAGGATGTATTTAAAAAAATAAATATTTTTTCCTAATCACATCTGGACTATTGGTCAATGGTCAAAAATTAATGTCATTAAATTCCATTCACTACTCCTTAGTGCTTAAGTGAAGCATATGGTAACATATTTTCCTAGCCATATATATATTTCAAAAATGGCTTGACCTATTTGACTCAAAGCTGAACATTGAAGAATAATGTAAAAATGGGATTAGAATCTAAATATGGTGGATGAATCCAGTAGAACATATAACTTTAGTTCACTCTTTAAAGAAAAACAATAGTTTCTCTTCACTTATAAGAATCACTGCAAATTATTACACAAACATTTAATACCATTAATAAATTATTGATAAACCATTAATAATCAATAATAGAATATTGATGAGTTTATTGACCAGTGTGAGTTTGCGGTTTCTAACTAAGGACAGACAGTTTTTTTTTTTAATTCAATTTTTAGATTTTATGAATCTTGTACATGGTGTAAAACCTCAAAATTTAAAGAGATCTTTACTTTTTTTCTTGGTCTATTACATAGATTCATTATTGAAAATAATAAACCAAAAAAGAATAGGATGTACACAAAAGTAATGATATAATACTAATGACTGTTACGATAATGACATTTTCAGGGTTTAAACTTAGTTTAACTTATAAGTGACTTAAATAATAAGAAATATTGATCAACGGTTTTCCAAATACAAAAAGATTAGGTTCTTATGCAAACAATAACAGCGATAGCCACTAAATGAAGACTTCAGAAAGTTTCATGCTTTCTTAGGGCAGGATAATGACCTGCAACCTTAAAATTACCAGCACAGTGCATTTTTTCTGTCACAAGAGTATTTTTTTAAACAATTTTCTCTCTGTCAACCCAAACAAACATGTCCATTTAAATCATTGCCCAGTAATTACTCTTGTTCTGGTATTGTTATTACCCTTATTTGGTATAAGAAAAATAAAAACCATTTCAAATGGGCAGTACTGTGCAAATGTTGGGATAACATAAAGGGAACGAATGCAATAAGTTAATAGTATTTTATTAAAACTTTGCAACTTTTAATTAATATACAATACGTGAAACTATTCCCTTGAGAGAGAATAAATGAATATTTTAAATAAATACTGAATTTTCTGACAAGCACTAAAATGTAAAACTTTTCCAGAAGCCCAACATGGTCTTAGTGAGTTTCTACTAATGCAGCCACATCCAGGGCTAGAAGCAAGGAGCTAAGGTTGGTACAAGAAGTGGAGGTGGTGTTCTGTTGTGAATGAGGCCTATGAAGCTTAGCTAACCTTCAGACACTTAAAACTATTTACATATTCAAACTTATTCCTCACAATATATATCACCAATATTATTACTAACAATCCCACATAACCTGTAAAGAGAGCACCACATATAAGTGGAAGGTTTTTCATCATATTTAGATTAAAATAAAAAATAAAAATTGTGGCAGTCTTAGGATTAGTCAACAGAAGTGAAACTTCTGGAAATTAAATAATATATTAAAATTGTGTTAATAATGATCATGTGTTATCATTGCTTAGGATGCCCACTATAAGTAATCTAGTAAAAATACAAGATAACTCGGAGTTGGTGTCCTGAGCAATAATGCAAACTTGTTAGTTGGCAGTCGTGTAAACGTGTTAAGCAACATTTAACTTTTTTTCAATGACCTCCTTCCAGGTCATTTCTGACATACAGGGGCTTATCAAGAGGAGACCAACCTTTTCTAACCATGAAGGCTGAAGTTAAAAAAGTCCACCCCTCAGTTGGATTCGAACCAGTGCCACCTACAGTTCTCAGGTTGCTAAGACCTGCACCTCAACCACCTGAGCTATGGATGGCCCTCAAGCTATCATGTCACTGCTGGTATTGATAAGCAACTGTAACTACTAATTTCCTATTAAAATATAAAAATTTTCCTGCTAAAATTGATCAGTATTGGTCCTCCGCCTCACCACTTCCAATTCATCTCTTCTCGAATCACAAAATCAATTTACTCCCGTATAATTTTTTTTCTTTCTTGATTGTAGAATGTTAGTAAAGAAGTTTCACTTCAAAAATAACATATTTGTTTTGAAGACCAGGTTCAGAAATAAAGCGACTAACTAGACCATAAACTACATGGCAGTATTTAGATTATTCATTAAGAGTTACTAATGAAACTATTTAAAACTCATAAGAAAAAAATATTGTCTGGAATTAATTATTTACTGGATTCAATTAATGCTCTTGTGTTTTATAACCAAGGTATGAAAGCTAAATCTTGCATTCAACTTATTTTAAAAGAAAACCACTGTTTATTTACCACCAAAACAGCGAAGTGTATGCGACTAGGAAAATGATGAAACAATGAAGCATGTACAGTCTATTCATTACATTATAAACTGACAGTATCTATTTATTTGAAGAATTAACAGCACGCAAGCTATCAAATTCATATCAAAAAGCTAGTTTTGATTGTTAGAATTATTATAGAACCTCATAAAACAAGAACATGAAACTTTAAACATTAATCCTTTGTCATCACACAATATCAAGCTCGTTGCATTGTGAAAAAAGACCAATGAAATAGTTAAATACACCCTCTGCATTTCTCAGAGCTAAAATAAACATTTTATCTTTATCTTATGAACACAACCATTATATCAGAGACAATTTGAGGAGTAGCATGCTAGATTTATGGGAAGAACTGAAGTAAAAGAATGATGCTAGTCCTATTGTAAAAATTTCATGGACATTTCTTAAAACATAATATCAAGCAAACAAATAAATAGCACATCCCTACTAATCATTCAGAATGGAGTGATATTAACCACTTTTGATTGAAATTTATTCAATTTCAAGTTGCGCATACTGATTTGGGATATAGAAGAAATTAATGTCTCTTCACCTTAATGACTTTCTTTATGTAAGTATATAATTCAGAGTCTTTTGATATATCAGGCATTCTTTCCACTATGTCCCTTACTTCAGTACCTCTGGTTTTCACCATTGTATGCAAAACAGTTTTAACAGTTCTCAAAGGAACATCAGCTTCTTTGTTTTTCCACCATGCAGTAGGATAATCCTATATTCAAACATTAATAAAAACAAATATTAATCAAAGCAAAAGGATCTGATAAATACAAATCAATAAATTAAAAATATTAAATATACAATGAATAATAAGTTATACCTTCAAAAAAATGTGGAATTCATTAAGTATTCTGGAATAATCCAATTCAGAATCCCACTCTGATTGAGCTTTATTTAATTTCCAAATGCATTTAACAACTAAATCCCTATAATGATTAGTCGCTTTTGGATTGTTTACTATACTATAGAGTATTTTCAACAAGGCACTAAAACACAAAAAAATATTGATTAGCAAATAAATGTTTTCATTATAAAGAAATAATCTAGACAACAAATCAAAATACTTTCTCCAAAAGTAACAAAACCATAAAATAGCAATTCTAAATTACCTTAATTAAATTAATTATAAGTTCACAAAAAAAACCATTTAAAAAAAGATAAATACTTCATTCTGAAAATTCAAAGCACCCTAAACAAATAAATAACATAATGCTTAAAAAAATAAAATAAAAAATACTAGACTAACAGAATCCATAAATTTAACCAATTTAAAACCACATTTATTAAATAAAGAAAATTATAAGTATTAAAAAAAATTATTATGTTGAATTTTATTAATTTAATGATATAAATATATATTTTATTAAATAACCATTGTTATTACTAACTTATTAGTAAATAACATAGAAGATTAATACAATAAAAAGGTAAATTCATAAAAATATAGAAATACTTCTTACCATAGAATATTTGTTTTATTAGAGTTTTCAAGAAGCCGTATTACGAGATTATTAACAACTCTGACAAACATGTCTTGCTTCTCAAATCTTTCCAATCGGGGTTCAGCCAACAAATTAAGAAGTTGTTCCACTATTTTATAAAGAGTACCTTCAGTAATTTGAGAACAAAGCTCTGGATTGTTGCATACCTAAGCATGAAATTTCAAAAGATAATAAATAAACTATAATTCATCACATACACTGTGTATCTCTAAAATATAGGGTATTTAGAATGGCCTAAATGGCCAATACATGGAACAGAAAATATGTCAACATTTTTTACAAGATATAATTTGTTTAAGAATGTTGTTTTCCGTTGTTTTTTTAAAGGTTTCATAATGAATCCATTATTATTAAAACTAAAGTTAACAATGCTAAGAAAAAAGTACTAATTGTAAGTTAGTTTTAGTATCTTTGTATAATCACTAATGCTTCTTAAATTAAGAGAAATGATTAACAATAATTAATGGAAATGAGATATTTATTAAAAATAAAAACAATCAAATGATATGACTCATTAATTTAATTACTAGAGGTGAAATCATAGAAAAAAAAATGTGTAAGATTTAAAACAATAAAAAATTATAGCTCTAAAAGCATTTTTCATGACAACACTTATGTGATAAATCTCTTTATACTGCTAAGTGGACGACACCAACAAAAATTAAGAACTTAATGGCAAAAATTTAAGAGAATCTGATTCAATAAAGGATTGTTGATAGAGGGAGTATGACTTCACAGGTAAACTACATCCAACAATAAAAAATTAAGTTTTATTCATTTGTTTAAAACCAACATTTAGCTATTATAAAAGTCCAAAAACTATAATACCATATATAACAAGAAAAAATGAAAAAAGTTTTGTTTGTTATTCGTTGTTTCATACTTTGTAAGAGGTTCACCATTAAACCATTTTATAACATGATAATAAAGATATTGTAAGTTCACTTCATTGAATTAACTGTGAGGAACTGTAGACTTTAATATTATTACTTAAATTAAAAACACAAATATCTTTTAACCCTTATTTATTCTTTTCAGCCATCAGGCCATTATCAAGAAGACCTTAAATTTGATTTGTCCAAGTTTTTTTTTTTTTTTATATTGTAGACTACCATGCCAAGTAAGTTATAAAAATCTATAATCTTATTTCATCACTTTAAATATTTAACAGTTTTCCTATTCACATTCTAATCAAAAAACTACCTTCAGAAGGTAGGTTAGTGATAACAGTGTTCCATCTGGTTCCAGAAACAGCAGGCAATTACACAAGAAACAAAAAATAAAGTCATAAAATTAAGAGTTTCAGGTTCATCAAAAACAGGTTTACTAAGAACTAATATTCAAACAGTGATTAAAAACAAAGAGACATTGCTATATAAGATAAAAAGTGTTCACTCGATGGAATTGAGTATACACTTCAACATTACGAGTCTACACAAACATTCAAAATTTACTCAAGTCCAATTTTAGTACATTAAGGCACAGAGGAAAGAAACCTGACAAGTACAAGGACCACAAGTATATAGAAAGACTAATAATATAAAATAAGTGTAAGAAGATGAAGTATGACAGAAATGAGGATGGTTAGTGATTAAACTGAAAGTGAAGTTTGTCTCAGGTAATTATATGCCTAGTCACACCTTCGAGATCAAGCAAGAAGGAATGTTATGGTTTAGGTATTTAAGTTAAAATTTCATTATTACTTACCTTCATAAAGAGTGAAAAATTTGCTCTATAACAATTTACAACTTCTGGATGTCCACTTTGATTCAGAATTATGATTAAATGATTCAGTTGAGATACCATTTGATCGATGAAATCAGTTAGGTGACACCACTACCAACAGAAACCATAAGGTCAAGGTAATACTTCAATATAAATTATTTTTAACTCTTACTCTACCATAAAAGACTAAAATAGTTCTATAAAGGCTAGAAAAGTAGAAATAACTATACCTTGTCAGAATTAGCAATGGTATCAAGTCTTGATATTGCAGCCATAGCCTTTTCAATATCACTGCTGGCTATGTTTACTAATTCACGTCTAATAGCTGCGGGCTGTGAATAGTTGGAGAGAGTAGGTGTCACTTTTGGCATGTTAATAGGTTTGAATGATGCCCTAAAGAATTAATTCAAAATAAAATTAATCATTTTTCTCTAAAAATAAAACTATAATCAAACATAAAGAGATTTTTTCACTACATAAAGTCCAAATTTTCACACCAAGTGGTAGGAAGATTATGGACTAGTACAGATATAATGTAAACAAATATCTGTAATTATTAATCATAACAGCATGTGGCCACTAAGTAATACACCCTCAGACTGTATTATCACTGGTAAGCAGAAATTATTTTCCTTCTAATCTCAACTTTCACACAATCGTCCAGGGTAACCATTGGGCCTAAATACATGAAGTCGGTGACTTTTTCAAATGAGCAGTCTTTGAAGGCCATCATCTCCATTGTTCAGCTGTCTCCTTTAATCAACAAGTATTTATTTAGTTTTTGTCTCATTCGCCTCGAACCCAAGTTTCCTTATAGGACCCAAAAGTGCCAGAAATGTTAAGAGCACCTGAGGATGTTAACATTGTCTACATAAGCCAAACTTTTCGCATATGGTTAGATATTGTATGCCCGAATTATCACACTGTTTTCTCCAGGGCAATATTGAATAGGAGGCACATGAGGGCGTCACCCTGCCCATCAAAGCCCCTTCATCACTCGAAATTCTCCAGACAATCTCCACAGAAGTATATTAAACACAATATCTTATTCATGGCCTGCCTTACCATGAGCTTCTGAGTGCCTCCATTGCTCATTATAGGGATGTAGATGAAATAAGATTGTTAGTATATAGCTAATATTAATGTCTCTCTAGTATGGTTCTCAATTGATTTCTCATATCGAAAAGATAAATTAAAATTTATTTTTTACAAGATAAATTAAAATTTATTTTTTACAAAATAAATTTAAGCTATAATATCTGGTTTAAGCTACAATATCTCATAACTCAAAAACAAAAAAGGATTATAACATTTTAAAAAAATAAAAATTAATGCTGGATTCTAGGGACATCTTGAAATAATTCTTGTAAGGAAGAGTATTACAGGAATCCAACAAACCAATGGTTGAGATGCAATATCTTTAGAATGCTGCATTGATTTTTTAAAGCATTAAAATTATATTTCAAAGTAATGAGGTATTGTCATAGCTCAAGCAACAAAATACAGGGAAAAAAACTGTATGGTGATGGGTGATTAATGCCTTCAGGACCTATCGGATCTAAAAAGTTCCAGGTAAGAAAGTTTTAAATTTCATTCGCAAACAAAATCCATAAAAAAAAAAATTTAAAAATATTCCATTCTATGGGAATTTCTAAAGTTAGGTAAGCTGGAGAAAGTTAAAAAACTAGCAATAGCCTGAAAAGATGAACTACAAGCCACTGTTATGACCCAACAAATATCAAATCGAAATTCTAAAAATTTAAGAGATTAGGACACCCTATATAATAAAAAATGTAAAATTATTAATATGGAATATACTTACTGCTGAGCTGGATCTTTCAAAAATTGTAAATCGATATCAACAAGTTTTGGAGCCTGAAAATGGGCTGTTGTACATTCAATTTTATCCACAACAGTTCGGTCAAATCCATATGCACCAAAATTAGAACGAACTCTAGAAAAAAAGAAAAGATATTTTTGAAGTATTTTTCCTGATAAATCCTAAAATTACTTTTTAACAAAACTGTATTGATTATAATCATATTCATTCTCAATGGATTAGGAATCAGTTGTCTTGATACTAGTACAATCTAGAGAAGCTTTATGTTAAAATCCAATATAAATTAAAGTGGGCTTTATTATAAGGAATAAATATATATGTATGTATGTATGTATGTATATATATATATATATATATATATTGTAGAAAATTTAAATTTTTTATCTCACAGAGCAGACATGCATTTCAAAGCCTGTAAATTTTATTTTATAAAAATGAAATAGTTAGTAAATACTGTAACAAAAATTAATACAAATGAGAGGGTTTAGTAATATGACCTTGCCAAAAAAATTAAACCCATTTAAAAATAGGGATTAATGCGTCAAAACATATTAATTAATGAAAATCAGTGTTAGGCTTGTAAGTATTTTAACACATTGTAGTGGGCACATGTAGTAATATGTTTTTTATGAACTGGTGGTAGAATGTGGGAAACGTAGCTAATACGAGTTATTACATGTATGTTACTGAGGTGACTGACGATGAAGACATTATTCCACGACCTCAAAGATTTATCTGTCAAACTATTCCATCTGAGTTTTAATCAAGTTCTAACAAACATGAAAAAGAATGGTCATCAACTGATGATCCTTCGATCTTAGAGAAGTTTTTAGGTCACCCTGGGATAAAAGTTGATACTATTCCCGAATCCATAACTGATGCATTGAACTTGTTTATTGGAGATGACTTGTTCACACATTTTGTAGAAGAATCGAATAGGTATTATTACCAAAATATAAATAATTTCAAAATACCTCAAACAAGTGTGAAATGGAAGGTCAGAAATGAAGACATTTTGGGACTAATTATTTTCATGTGGCAAGTTTGAAAAGATAGAAGAGGCAAGTACTAGACCACAGAGTCTTGCACAGAAACGCCATTCCTTGTAAAAATGACTTTTTGAGATAGATTTAGGCAAATATGGAAGGCTTGGCATTTAAACAATAAACGATGAATCAGACCAATTGACCAAAGTCAGGCCCATAATTGATTATTTTCTCCCACAATTAGTGAACATATACAAACCTAAGCTATAAGTATTCTTGGATGAAGGCATTATACCTTAGAGAGGACGGTTATATTTCAGAGTTTATAATGCGTGAAAATTCATAAAATACGGCATACTAGTGAGAACTATACAGAACTATACTATGTGAGAGCGATACAGGATACATCTGTAATTTTGCAATTTATTCTGGTCAGGGGTCACGACTAATAGAGACAATACAAACAGTTTTATCTCCACATACAGATGTCTGGCACCATCTGTATATGGATAATTATTATAATAGTGTTAATAACACTCAAGCCCTTTTGTGAAAAAAAATTAGGGTATGTGGAACCATCAGAAAAAATAAAGGTTTACTGGAGAATCTAAAAAAGACAAATCTCAGAAAAGGACAGACAATCTTTTGCCGTACAGGGGATATTTTACTTCAAATATGGCAATCAAAGAAAGAAGTGGGCCTTATTTTGTCTATAAATTCGGCGCAAATGAAAGTCACAATATTAACATAACAACACGCCAAAAAATTACTAAACCAAATGCATTGATTCATTACAACTTCATGAAAGGTGTCGGCTGTGTAGGTCAGTATTTGTCTTGCTATTCAATACTACAAAAGACGATGAAATAATATTAAATTTTTCCTTTTTTTGTTCTTTCAACTGTATACTCTATATTCATTTATACAAATACAAGTGCCTATCCTTTATAATATCTATGAAGAATACATTTTAAGTTGGGAAAATCAATTTCATAAAAAAATTCAAAGTAGTTTTCAATTTATAGTGATTTTATGTAACGACAAAATCCCGCTCCCGCCATAACGCACCGACACAAAGCGTCCGACAACAATTGTATTAATAAATTTTAAAGAAAAAATTTGTATGTGGCTAAATAGGACCAAAAGGATAAAACAGTAGTATGGTAAGAATTCCATAGTCATGTTATATCAATTACTAGTAAAAATAAAAACACTACTGGCTCAAGATTGGTCAACTATTCTGCGACAACTTTACCGCTTGTATTAACAATATTATGAAGTTATTCATAAAATATAACAAATCTGAATTGAAATAAAAATAAAATTGAAAACATCAAATATTTTAACCAGTGACAAATGCATGCAAACAAATTATTATACTATTTTCACATAAAAGAGCCTATAAATATAACTTCTATTAAAGAGGAATTATAATTTTTAATTGAAACTAGTAAATCAAAATTATAGCTACAATATTCATCAAATACCTTGCAGTTCTGGGAGGAGTGATACTGGGAATAAATGAATTCTGGGTATCATTACTCCTAGAATTCTCAATTCTATCCTCAGGCCCCTCTTGGTCTTCCAAAACATCTTCCACAACAGGGAGAGGAGGAGATGGTTCTAATGCATGGGTCTCAGTTTGAATCTCAGTTTCAGGAACAACTACTAATGGTTTTACAGTATTTAGAGGTCGAGTTTTAGCAGCTCGTTTGATTCTTTCTTCTAGTAGTGACATATCTTTTTCAGATATCTGTAAGATAAAAGATAAAATACTTTCCAATACATTTTAAAATACACTTTTCATCTATCTTCATCCTATCTAATATCATTAAAAAGTCCTAACACTCATCTATTCCTAACCTGTACCTATGCAGCTTCAAATCCCATGATAAATTTTCCAACCTCTACACAAACCTAAAAGATTAATTACTACTTCAATATTGTACATATCAGTTTTTACTGCATTTCCCATTCCACTCTCAATAATTTCCCATGTACTGATGAGACAAAAAATCAGCCTAAAAACCACATTTCTTAATATAAATACTCCATTTTTTCCCATTCCCCTTGCTAATTAGTAAATTTTACAATCAACAAATTTTTATTTTTTTAACTCTTTCAGATTCATATCTGCATACCTACTCATTCTCAAGGTGCATTTACACTAAAATGTCACCAGAAAAATTATTATTACCAAAATGTTAGAAAATTTTTGTTATTAACATTTTGATTCCTGCTGTTCATACCTGTCTATAAAGGAATGTCTGATATGCCTTTTTATTTTTTTTTTATTAACATTCATTTTTATTCTTTTTAATACCTCCAACCCCTATGCTCCTTACTTCTTTCAGTTACATATATTATTCCAACTCATATTGTTCCTTTTAAATTACTTCTATATTATTTGGTTTTATACAGGGTGTTTAAGAAGAAATGTCGGTAATTAAGGGGGGATTAATTCTCCAAAAATGCAGTTTAGTGTCACCAACCTCACCTCCATACCTTAATCCATTAACAAGGTATAATATTTTTAAAAGGCTTTCCAAGAAAATCATGTTTTTTTCCCATAAAAATACAAAGTTCTCCACTGTAATTTAATGTTTCTTTTGTAAACATTTTCAAAATCTACGATGAATTTTTTATAAGATAGCAATATATAAAATATTGGTTCATTAGGCTATTGCAGCAGCCAACAAGTAACAAGTAAAAATGAATAATTTCTGCCAATGCTCGGTAGAGTCACGAATAATGATATATCCAACTGTGAAAGCTAGTTTAATTTGAAATGGATATTGAGGTTGGAAGATCAAAAAAGTGATACACAACTACAACAATATAAAACACCTAATATCACTTTTGTTTTAGTTTAGATATCTCATACCTAGACCCCCCCCCCCATTAAACATTAAAAGAATGTTTTTGAAGAGGGTTACAACTACAAACAGTGTTATTTATTAATTTGGAAAGTTTTTAATTTTTGTTCAACGATTTTACTTTTTAATTTCTTTTCTTAAGGGATGAAGGCGGCTATGACAAAACAGCAATTAAAAATAATGTTGAATCATTATAACTACAAAATTCATTGTAGATTCTGAAAATGGTTACACAAATTGTGGAATCTTTAGTTATAATAGAGAAATTCAGATTTTTATCATAAAAAAAATAATGTTTTTTTTTTGGAAACTTTTAAAACTTTTTTCAAGAAAAACATTTTTTTGGGAGTGGTTTGAAGTATATTTTACCAAGGTTCTGCAGTTTCCCTTCAATAAAGGACCTTATAACTCATAAGTACAAACTAGAAATAAATTTAGTCAAAAGATTATGATTAATTATATTAGGTTGCTAGAATAGTCATATCATAAAGTAATTTTCTACTTTAAAAACTCCTTTGAATTCAAGAGAAAATCAAATACTGGTACCAAGCTATGGTTATGAAAATATCAGAATGGTTTACAGATGGTTGTTCAGTGTTTCAGTCATTCTTGTGTTGTTTAACGATGGCTAGTTTAAGATAATACCTTCATTCTAAATTTTTTTTTAAGAACCTTTGTGCTGATATTGTAAGCATTATTACCATCATTTTTACTAAACCTTTTAACATTAACTGTTTGCTTTCTTTCTTTTAAGCTTCTACATGCATAACAGCCTAAGAAGCATATTGGGACTAGAATCAACCAGACAAAGCCAATCGACACAGTAAACCCTGAAGGATTTTGTGCATCCATTGATTCACATTAATCATGTAGTACAAGCTAGAGCATTACATCTACATACTTCTACTTTTGTATCTCCTAGTTGCAGCAGAGATCTATAAAACTCAAATTAATTCAAGCACACCAAGTTTTCAGTGACAAATAACAACCCTAATAAACCTGTTTTCTTGATTATTCTTTGAGGATAGATGAGGATTACCATCCATAAAAGAGTCAGAGGAACACATTTAGTCTTTTTTTGGTTAAGTTGTCTGCCTTCTTACAGCAGTACCAGTATACTTTATAATAGTATACTTTAATACCCAGGGCACTCATTAAACTCAAACATTCTAGTAAATGGAGAGGGAGATTTTTAAGGATTTTCCAGTAGTCCTCCAACAATATGGATTGAGTTTGACTGATATTCAATGAACAAACTACCCTTTGGTTATCTGTGTATAGCACAATATACCAGCCAAATAATCTTTCCAACAAGAAAAAGGGTCTCAAAATACTTCTTAGTCAGAATAAACCAGACTCATACAGGCAGCCAACACCTCAATCTGAAGGATAAATCTAAATACAGAACTTCTGGTAATAAACGTATACAAAACAAATATAACTGGAAATAAACAGATATTTTATACATTAATTTTAATGCTATTTTTATGTTAAATATGCAATATAAATGTTCAAAAGAAGAATAGCAAACTTTATTATTCATATAAACCCCAATATAGTCACACAAGCATTTAAAAACTAAATTTATAAATATAATAATCACAGAAAGTAAGGGCAGTGATTCAAAATTATCAGACAGGGTATTGTAGTTTTCATTAAATTTACTATAAAAAAAAAAAAAAAAATAGACACCATACCTGCCCAACCCATTTTAATGTTTTTTCTCCTTCAAGGAAATAAGCTGTCACAACACAATTTAAAGCAGCATTTCTGACTGATGTATCACGATCAGCAATCTGCTTTGCTATTTCTTTTAAAGCACCAGCAGGGCTTGGATTGCAAACAGAAACCCCGTAGTTTTCAATTAGCCAGCTTAACTGCTCCAAACATTCTGAAAATTTAAATATATTAAATAGGTGTGGTTTGCAATAAAAAATAAATGTATAAGTATGTGTTGCGTGTATACACACAGGTGTAAAGGAGTGGATAAATAAAAGTAATAAGTAAACCTGATCGCTGCCGGGCATTTTTCGACTTCAGACCTTCCATGACATAAAAAAATTGTTTACTCACAGGATAAACAGCACTTATTTGTTTTAAAATAGCGCGTACACTATTTCGAACTGTGTCTTTTGGATCACCAACCTATGACAGGCATTAATTTTACTAAACGTATTAAGTTAGAAAAATAATGATTAAACATTAATTATGAAAATCTTAAAAATGGATAGAGCCACCCAGCCATCCTTAAATTTATTGTTATCTAAGATCATTAATGTCTTTTCATTATTGTATGACAGAAATTATTAAGCCATCAAATATTATTTACATTTGTTCTCTTCTTGTGAAATTATTGTATTTTATCCTACTTAAATTTTCTCAAGCATTCAATAACTTCAAAGTTCATAAGCTCAGTAATGTCTAAAAACTAATAAAGTATGACCACTTCTCAAAACACTTTCAAAGACTGAGGATTAGGAAAATTTAACTTCTCCCAACATAAATTAAAGCATAAGTGCCAAAAACTCTTCAGTGGTTTAATCAAGACATTTCATGGAAGTATACTACAATTGGAACCAGATACCTGTATATAAGAACATAAATATATTTGTATTCAAAGGTTAGAATATGAACAAGTTCGTATTCATATTTGTATAAACGAATACACCCATCCCTGGTACAACAATTAAATAGAGGATTAAATCAAAGTATTCAAGATATCAATGTCTAAAAATGGACTTAAAACAATTTCAATTACTGAAGAGTTACCACTGAAGAATTATAGAATTATACATACTTAAACTTACTTTCAATATCAGGTATGGAAAGAAGGATGATGCTTCACTATCCATCATACTATATTCTTCTTCTATAAGAACACTAAAAACTAAGTTTAAATATTCTAATCCTTTTAATAGTACTGATGGATTGGTATCAAAGAATCTGAGAGTCATCCAACGTAATATCAAATCTAAATTCGATATCAAAGCTTCTTTATTTGAAGGTAAATCCTAAAAAAATAAATAGTTTCCAAGAATTAATTTATCATCACTACTTGTAATACACTGAATGGTTAGAGAATTTTTAGTTATATCACAAATCTTACTCTAAATATAACAATGTTGTGATAATGTAATCAGCTCTTTTAACCACAAGTCAAGGGTGACCATCATATTAATTTTACTGTATGTATGTATGTATGTTTTTTTTTTGTTTTTTTTTCTTTATTTTTTTTTCTTTCGCCAATACTTAACATATATATATATATAAATAGTACTAATACACATTAATCATATTACCATATAATTAAATTAGTAAAGATAAAAAAAAAAAAAAACCTCAGTTAATGCATCAATAGCACGAATATGGTATCTGAAGTCATTGTGAAACATGTGAGCAACAAGTGTTTTATTGACATTTGCTACTGTCATCTGTTCCCGAAGAAGATCAAAAAATTCTGTTCTCGGAGTCACAAAGTTCCAACGAAGAGTCTGAAATCAAAATATAAAATGGTGAATAAGCAAGCATACACAATAAAAGAAGAAAATTAAGTTACTTGGCATACAATTTTTCAATGGTCAATGGATTAAGTATTGAAGTACTAAGACTATAAACATTTTATCATAGAGGAGGGAACTCAAGTTATTCATTAAGCATGTTTTCATAAAATAAACATAGATTGACTTCATTCATAAATAAACATTTCATTTTTCTATTGTGTAAAATATTTCCAAGAGGATACAGAGTTGTGGGTACTTGAATGCTTACAGTAAATATTTAAAATTTAAGCACTTTTTCACATTGATATTGTTTTGGTTGAAGGTTGATAGGAATTATTACTAGTGACAAAAATAAATAAATAATTATTTATTATACATTATACAATCATTTTTAAAAATTGAGCCATGAATTCAAGTATAATACATTGTTACTAGTTTTTCCCCAGTTTAGTGAAATAGTATCAAATTGGAGATGTACTTTTTTTACAACAAACAGTGAACTACATCAAGCTGAAGGCCACATTAAATTAAACATCCAAGAAGAGAATAAATATAGGTATTAAAAACATTGTATTTTTATTCTTAGTTTTTTACTTTTAAGAATTATAATTTTTTTTTTAAATGTAAAAGTATAGGAACATATAACGAAACAAATTTTATAATAAGATAGTCATAAAGCTTTCTAAACTGGCACAAAACAAGTTTTTAAACCAAAAACATGTCTTTGTCTTGCTCTAAATAATTAAGTAGACCCTTATAACAAGTTCAGAGCCACATCATGAATTATACGTTGCTCTGTGGTGGATTCATTATCTTTTTCTTCAGATCCATTAACAACTATTTCAGCATGTCTTCCTCAGTTGACAATATACTCATCACTTGAAGCCAAGATCATCAAAATCACAATTTATTTAATCAATAATATTGTTTTTGTCAAAGTTCACACCAATTCTGCTGATATGACAGTCATATTATATTTTCCACCATCTTTGGTTGTTTGTGAAGTTTTGTTAAAAATCTGACGTAGTGCATGGATCACACAACTTTCACTAACTAACCTACAAGCATCCCCAAGTTGTGTGAAAATTGATGGGCTCATGTTGAAATTATCGCTATTTATATGATTTAAAAAAAAAAAAAACATGAAAACTAGAGAATAAAATTGTGAACAAAAAATTGGTATTTAAGGGTTATCAAGCTGGGAATGATAAAAATAAATTTTGTTCCAGCCAATACAATAGTTTAACAAAAACTTTTATTGATTTTCAAGAAAAGATAATAAAGAAAAGACAAGGTTAGGAAGAAGTTTCAAAAACTGTACATTCCAGAGGCAACTAACAAATGTTTTTGATGACATCAAGGCTGCTTGGCAAGTTATAAAAGTGAGGAAAATATAAAGAACTAGCTCTAAAGATACAGGAAGAAGCAGCGAATGCAAATTATGACACAAGTGTTTCTGTTTCTAAACATATTAATTAAGGGTATCTACAGAAAATCATTAACTGTTGAAATGCTTAATTTGTGATAAACTAACAAGAATGAAATGCAAGCAGATTCTTTTATGTTTCTGAATTACAGCGAGTAGAACAATCTATAAAATGAAAATCTATTATATACGATGATTTTAACTCATAGGACAGAAAAAAATAAAAATATGTCACCAAGAGCTCACAAATGTCAGATATTTTTTATAACTACTCTTAACACATTTTAGTTTACAAAAAACAGAAGGTTCCTCTTCCCTCCCCAAGGTGTATAGAATTAATTGTAACTATTGGAAAATCATCGCTTCACAAG
>NW_027105275.1:614163-632864 GCF_000696795.3 Halyomorpha halys
TAAAACAAACCTTAGACTTTGACTTAGTAATTGTAGCTGAAGATCCGGGGGACAATTTAGCAGTTGAAGGGCGACTGGATTTTTCATTACACACACCGGAAGACTTTGGTTGAAGCATCGGTTGAACAGGGAGACTCCCTCTAGTCTTTTCTAGAATTTGTTTTACTTGAGTACCCCCAGACCCCTGATAAAAAATCATTAATTCAATATTTTCGTGTCATTTTAAATCATTTAATAGAAACAGTAAACACTAGAAATCAATAATTTTCTACCAAAAAATCAATAAACAGAATAAGTGGTGTTATAAATATCATAAAAGAGTATTTCATACATTACTAGACCAGTTGTACTATATATTAACTTTGAATTTAATTAGATCTAACAAGTTAAAAAAAAAAATACAGCACAAAATTTCTCAAAATACAAGTCAAGAGAAAGGAAAAAAATTATTGGGGCTAAAAGGATTTGTGAGTAATATTTAGTTTCACGTTAAATCACTAAGATCCATAAACAATCATCATTGTATCATATGTACAAAATACTAATTTCAAGGTTATTATTAATAGCCAATGCCAAATAGGATATAACAGGCACCTGATACCAAATACTTAAATAATTAAAAACAGTATGGATATAAACATTCCACCCTGATTTAACTATTTAAATCAGATCAATAAATGCAAAAATAATACTTTATACACTAAAATAAAAGACAATTTTCTATGATGATAAGATAGTTGAATGTAGATAATATATATATGAGATGGTTGGAGATGCGGTCAGTAAATAACACAAATAAGTTGAGAGAACTTATTTAATAGTGCCAATATTTTGACCAGAGTTTCTAGCCTTCATCAGGGCTACGAACATAGATAACAAGAGCAAGATAACAATCAATGAATAAAAAGAAAATTAAAAGGGAAAATATAAACAGAATGAAAATTAAATAATAAAGTGATGAAAGAAGTGGAAAATCATACCAAGGTCATTCACAGTACATACCCTAGGATCACCTTTCCTAGGTAGCTGCCCCGGAGGGGAGGTAGGTATGGCTACTTAAAGGGGATTATATCCCCACCGGACACCTAGTGCCAGGTGAGGTGCACGCCTGTCCAGGTTAGCAACTGGAGGAGCATATCACAGTACTGCACCCAGCACAATACATTACACACAAAGGTCTATACAGCTGTCCCTTACTCCTCTTCTCCCAACTGCTGGACTAGCACTCCTGGGAGAGTTGTTCAAGAGGGGACAGGGGAAAAACGAGGAATGGCACTTCCCGGCCGCTGAGATAGTACAGGAGCCTTTTAACCCAGAAGGAGCGGCTGCTCTATCAGCTCAGTGTAAAAGTTCGGATGTTGTAGTAGTGCCCATTGGTGACTGGATGGGACCCTGCTGCATGTCCCAGAGTTGCTCCTCCGAGGCCACTGGACTCCACTCAAGGAAGCAAGTTTTTTCAGCACGGTGGGGTTGTCAGCTGGAATGGCTGCACACCTACTCTAACACCATTCAAGAAATATTACAGAGAAGAGTGAGTTGGCTGCTAAGCCCAGGCGTCACAGGGCAGTGCTCCCCTCTAGCCTTCCATGTCAAAGGGAGGACTCAATGTGATGAGTCCACTCTACTTCAGTCGAATCAAAAGAAGGAAGGCTACAGCTAATAGGACACAATAAGGCTGGCCCAAGCAGCATGATTCCCAGAGTGGAAGGAGAGATGTCACAGGCTGCCAATAGATGGGGACCATAGACAGGGAAAAACAAAAGAAGAAGCTCTATAGAAAGAGGAAAAGGAGGGAGGAGGCCTTACAAAGGAGGCCATCAGGCTGAGACGCCATGCTCCTTCTTCTGAACAGGCTACCCAAAGGCAGCCTAAAAGTACTGGGCGCCCGAAGGGCCGCTCTCACTTGGCTGTGACCGGGGTGGGCAGACCAGTGAAAGCTCTCAAATCGATTTGGGAGGGGGACGACGGGGAGGCTATGTCTTCCATGCCCCTCTCTCAACGCAAGAAGAGCAAGGCACCCATCTCAAGAGTGGGCCGGCAGATAGGTCCAGCTACTCAGGCCATACTCCTAAAAGGCTCCACGGACAGGGCTCACCTTATCACTCTGGACATACAGGGAGAGAAGGTGAGGCTGGGTGAGGAGGGGACATACCTCGGAGTGGGGATGAGGAGAGGCTTCAACGCAAACCCTCACCTGGCATACCTGAGGGATAGGGTGACTCTGTCACTTAACGGACTGAGCAGTATAGGGGGTGCTTTCTGGGGCCTCAGGTACCCCGCTACGATGACTATTTACAAAGGAGTGGTGTTGGGTATCCTGAAGTACGCATCCCCAGCGACTCCACGCAGGAGCAGAAGAGACTGGCTCTGCTGAGAGTTTCGAAGGCATATAGGACGGTGTCACATGAATATATATGTACTTATAGATTAAAAGCAATAAATCACAATAACATGACTTTACCTTCAGCTTTTGCTCATCAATGACTCTTTGGGTTTTCATTGAATTTACTTGCAACAAAGGCCCTCCATCATTTTCTTCCTCTTTTTTCCTCAAGCTAGTGCTCGATTTGGAAGATGGTATATTTCCCTAAAGCCAAGTTAAAAAACAAAACTAAATTAACTTATTTTAAAACATAAATTAGGAATATATACAACAAAAGGGACTTAATAACTGAAGTTAAAATATTAATTCAAACTAACTCGTACAATAGCAATTTATTATATTAAATTATTAATTCAAGAATACAAAAAGAACATCACGTTTCTTCGTAAACTTGTAAGTTACGATATAGTATGGATTATCCATATATAGTATGGATAGCAAACAGGCATCAATGATTTTGATATATCCATGTTTATACACATATGTATCAATAAAATCAATCTTTGACTTTCAGTGTTATATTTATTCGTTACATATTTTTTTATTTTAGTATCTGAAATTTAAAGTAACAATACTTTGAGTAACTATAAAATTTATCTATATTTGTCCAATAACTAAATCCTCGAGAGAATGAGAAAATAAAAAAAGGAAAATGAGTTAATTGTAATAAATTTTTCTAGCCCTACCATACCACAATACATTTATGTAACAAAATACAAAGAAAAGTTTACCATACCCTTAAGCACATTTTACACAATTTATAGCTAGCAACATAGTAAATTACTTAATAAAATTAATAATATTACAATATTTTTTTTTTTTAAATGAATGGAATAAAAATGATAAAATAACCCGTTAATAAATAAGAATGATAAAATAACTGGCCGGTTAATAAATAAGAATGATAAAATAACCTGTTGGTGGGAACATGACTTCTCTACACCAACTGGAGGAACATCCCATCTTATAGTTAGGTACTAACTTTTTTATGACTGAAACCAATGACCATATTGAAAAAATTTGTAAAACATGGCTGGATAACCTCAACCGAAGAGTGTAATAACCCCAACCCTACTATAATAATTGTTTTTTGAGTGAGTAATAAGGGTTGATAAGACATAAAATATGTGAGAAATTAATTGGGATGATAGACATTGATGTTTTAGAAACTTAGATGTTTTCAATAAAACCATTGATGCTTTTAGACTGATGTATCAATAACATTGATGCATTAATGTAGATCACAATACAATGAGATTTTCACTAGATTAATTAAACACAGTAAGCCATAAACAAAGAATAATTTTAATGACATAAAAAGTGATAGATAATGAAAGAACTCATCAGATGATTTCGCAACAATACACTAGATGGCTGAAATTAAATAATTGAAGATCCTTAGATACAACCATCCATGTGAGTAGGCATGAGTTACATGTTATCGGTAAAACTATAAATTGTTAAGAGTTTTCATTATAAAAACAAGTTCTTCAATTGAACATATCTTTTATTAATAAATAAGTACATATATTAAAAAAAAAAAAAAAAAAAAAAAAAAAAAAAAAAAATTAAAACAAACCTTAGACTTTGACTTAGTAATTGTAGCTGAAGATCCGGGGGACAATTTAGCAGTTGAAGGGCGACTGGATTTTTCATTACACACACCGGAAGACTTTGGTTGAAGCATCGGTTGAACAGGGAGACTCCCTCTAGTCTTTTCTAGAATTTGTTTTACTTGAGTACCCCCAGACCCCTGATAAAAAATCATTAATTCAATATTTTCGTGTCATTTTAAATCATTTAATAGAAACAGTAAACACTAGAAATCAATAATTTTCTACCAAAAAATCAATAAACAGAATAAGTGGTGTTATAAATATCATAAAAGAGTATTTCATACATTACTAGACCAGTTGTACTATATATTAACTTTGAATTTAATTAGATCTAACAAGTTAAAAAAAAAAATACAGCACAAAATTTCTCAAAATACAAGTCAAGAGAAAGGAAAAAAATTATTGGGGCTAAAAGGATTTGTGAGTAATATTTAGTTTCACGTTAAATCACTAAGATCCATAAACAATCATCATTGTATCATATGTACAAAATACTAATTTCAAGGTTATTATTAATAGCCAATGCCAAATAGGATATAACAGGCACCTGATACCAAATACTTAAATAATTAAAAACAGTATGGATATAAACATTCCACCCTGATTTAACTATTTAAATCAGATCAATAAATGCAAAAATAATACTTTATACACTAAAATAAAAGACAATTTTCTATGATGATAAGATAGTTGAATGTAGATAATATATATATGAGATGGTTGGAGATGCGGTCAGTAAATAACACAAATAAGTTGAGAGAACTTATTTAATAGTGCCAATATTTTGACCAGAGTTTCTAGCCTTCATCAGGGCTACGAACATAGATAACAAGAGCAAGATAACAATCAATGAATAAAAAGAAAATTAAAAGGGAAAATATAAACAGAATGAAAATTAAATAATAAAGTGATGAAAGAAGTGGAAAATCATACCAAGGTCATTCACAGTACATACCCTAGGATCACCTTTCCTAGGTAGCTGCCCCGGAGGGGAGGTAGGTATGGCTACTTAAAGGGGATTATATCCCCACCGGACACCTAGTGCCAGGTGAGGTGCACGCCTGTCCAGGTTAGCAACTGGAGGAGCATATCACAGTACTGCACCCAGCACAATACATTACACACAAAGGTCTATACAGCTGTCCCTTACTCCTCTTCTCCCAACTGCTGGACTAGCACTCCTGGGAGAGTTGTTCAAGAGGGGACAGGGGAAAAACGAGGAATGGCACTTCCCGGCCGCTGAGATAGTACAGGAGCCTTTTAACCCAGAAGGAGCGGCTGCTCTATCAGCTCAGTGTAAAAGTTCGGATGTTGTAGTAGTGCCCATTGGTGACTGGATGGGACCCTGCTGCATGTCCCAGAGTTGCTCCTCCGAGGCCACTGGACTCCACTCAAGGAAGCAAGTTTTTTCAGCACGGTGGGGTTGTCAGCTGGAATGGCTGCACACCTACTCTAACACCATTCAAGAAATATTACAGAGAAGAGTGAGTTGGCTGCTAAGCCCAGGCGTCACAGGGCAGTGCTCCCCTCTAGCCTTCCATGTCAAAGGGAGGACTCAATGTGATGAGTCCACTCTACTTCAGTCGAATCAAAAGAAGGAAGGCTACAGCTAATAGGACACAATAAGGCTGGCCCAAGCAGCATGATTCCCAGAGTGGAAGGAGAGATGTCACAGGCTGCCAATAGATGGGGACCATAGACAGGGAAAAACAAAAGAAGAAGCTCTATAGAAAGAGGAAAAGGAGGGAGGAGGCCTTACAAAGGAGGCCATCAGGCTGAGACGCCATGCTCCTTCTTCTGAACAGGCTACCCAAAGGCAGCCTAAAAGTACTGGGCGCCCGAAGGGCCGCTCTCACTTGGCTGTGACCGGGGTGGGCAGACCAGTGAAAGCTCTCAAATCGATTTGGGAGGGGGACGACGGGGAGGCTATGTCTTCCATGCCCCTCTCTCAACGCAAGAAGAGCAAGGCACCCATCTCAAGAGTGGGCCGGCAGATAGGTCCAGCTACTCAGGCCATACTCCTAAAAGGCTCCACGGACAGGGCTCACCTTATCACTCTGGACATACAGGGAGAGAAGGTGAGGCTGGGTGAGGAGGGGACATACCTCGGAGTGGGGATGAGGAGAGGCTTCAACGCAAACCCTCACCTGGCATACCTGAGGGATAGGGTGACTCTGTCACTTAACGGACTGAGCAGTATAGGGGGTGCTTTCTGGGGCCTCAGGTACCCCGCTACGATGACTATTTACAAAGGAGTGGTGTTGGGTATCCTGAAGTACGCATCCCCAGCGACTCCACGCAGGAGCAGAAGAGACTGGCTCTGCTGAGAGTTTCGAAGGCATATAGGACGGTGTCACATGAGGCGGTGCAGGTGCTGGCCGGAGCAATGCCCCTGGACCTCATTCTCAAGGAGGATGCTACGAAGTACGATGTGAAGAGGCAGGGGCTGGGAGTGCTACCAGCGGGACTCCGGGAGAGGATCGGCGAGACCCCGAACCGTTGGAAGAAGTTGCTACGAGAAGAGTACATCAAGGAGTGGAATGGACAGTGGCGGACCAGCGAGAAGGGTGCTGAGTGAGGAAATTCTTCCCCACCGTCCACTCTAGATTGAGAGCAGGTTGGGCCATCCCAGACTATTGGGTCTCGCAGATCCTGAGAGGACACGGGGGAGTCCGGGGGAAAGCTGCAAAGCTTCGGAAAGAACATCTACCCACGGTGCCCGATGTATGGGGTCCCAGAAACAGCAGAGCATGTGGTATTGGACTGCACCGCGATGGAAAGACACTGTGCCAGGTTGTTGAGAAAAAGCGGGATCTTCGCCCTCACCGAGTCGGACTTCCCTCTCCTGATGGAGGAGGATAACTACCCGTACTTCAGGGCATTCATCTATGGGTGGAGGGAGGTGGTGGGGCCAACGCACTTTACATTGGGAAGGGCTCGACCACCCAGACGGACGGATGCGGACCAGGCCTGTTGGACGTACCGGACGGATGCTGGTAAATAAGGTGTAGCCCCATCTTAAGGCACTCAGCCGAGTGCTGGGCTGCCCATGTTTTTAAAATGTAATTGTCCCCAAAAAATTAAATGGCTCCACCATTAATTTTGTATACCATATATGAAAATAAAGTTTAAAAAAAAAAAAGATGTTTATTGGCAGCAGTGCGCAATCCTAACGCAATACCCCACTGTTGCCCGTATGGCAGCAAAAAAAAAATAAAAAAATTGGTCCAGCTTCTCGCCAATAGGTGCTAGCTAGCCTTTCCTATATTCCTCCTCATCTGCCACATCAATGATCAAGGTAAGACAAATTAATATTCAACACAATAAGTCAGCTACTGCAGAATTAGCCAAGTCACTTTCGGGGATCAAATTGACCCTCGTACTAATCCAAGAACCTTACTGTTACTATTAACTATTAGTCTTAGACTATTAGAGGATTAGGGGGTATAGGCGGAAGGATAATCCGCCCAACTCCATGTGAAGACAACCCGACAACTTGCATCTGGGTCTCAGGTGCTGCCTCTCCCTCAGCTTAATACCAAAGACACCACGACCATGGTACTGAACATCAAGGTTGGTATTAATAAGATTAAATTGTTAGTAGGATCTGCTTATGTCCCTCATAGCTTAAATCCACCCTACCAATACTTAGAAAGACTTCTCCGGTATGCTAGGGAGGTAGATTTACCACTCTTAATTGGCGGAGATATTAATGCTCACCACCTATTATGGGGAAGCACAGATACCAATGAGCGAGGTGAAGCCTTGCTGGAATTTTTAGCCTCAACAGACTTAGAAATACTTAACAGAGGGGGTGAAGCAACCTTTGGTACAGGAGCTAGGGGCGAGATTTTAGATATTATGCTGGCCTCAAGCAGGATTAAAAGCCTTTGTAAAGACTGGGGGGGTCACCTCAGACATAACACTGACTGACCATAGGTTAATCTCATTTAAGATTATAGCTGAGAAATCTCTACTCTCAATGAAGAGAAACCCGAGAAATACAGACTGGGGTCTCTTCAGAGAGAGACAGGAAGGCGACTCACCCTATGCGGTGGAAAGACTTTCCAGATCACAGCTAGACATTGAATCTAGCCTACTTGAAAGAATGGTTATATCAGCCTACGAGGAGGCATGTCCATTGCAAAGGGAGCCTAGAAAAAAAGTCAGACGGTAGTCAATTCAATAGACTAAACTACAAAAAGACACTAGAAAAGCCTAAGAGAATTAAGAAGAAATAAACGAGATGGCTGGCGCAAGTTCTGCAGCAACATAAAAAGCACGCCAGAAGCCTCTCGTTTAATGAAGTTATTAGGAAGCAATGGTCAACAGCCACTAGGTGCATTAAGGAAACCAGATGGGAAGTGGAGCTCTAGTTTAGAGGAAACTTAGTCCCATTTAATGGACATACACTTTCCAGGTTGCCAGCACAGAACAATAGATAATCCTCCAACCATGGAATCCCTTAGAGAGGCTAATGAGGAGGAGTGGGTATTAGCAGAGTATATCGTTACGGACGGGGCCATTAAGTGGGCAGTGGTAGAGCTCAAGCCTTATAAGGCCCCAGGAACAGACGGTATTCTTCCATGTATGCTCAAGGAAGGTTAAAGTAGGCTTAATATCCACTTCCCCGGATTAGGGCTCTTCTTACAGCTTCTCTAGCATTAGGATATATACCAAAAACTTGGAGGAAATCACTAATAGCTTTCATTCCTAAGATTGGGAAGGAGGACTATAGTGTCGCTAAAGCGTATCGACCCATTAGTTTATCCTCCTTCCTATTTAAGATCCTGGAGAAGCTGGTGGCAGTTTTCCTTACAAGCAAGGAGCTACCAACCAACCCCCTTCATCCAAGACAGCACGCATATCTCCACGTTCACGGAAAATCGCCTGAGACTGCACTGCACTCCAGGGTAGGAAGGATTGAAAAGGCCTTATTATATAAGGAGTCCGCTCTAGGACTCTTTTTCTATGTAAAAGGGGCATTCGATAAAACAAGTCCCGAGGAAGTCTGTAAAGCCTTATTAAACATTTCTGCCCAAAATGCAATTGTCAGATGGATCAGATTTGTTCTTAATAATAGAATTATTGTAGTTTCGGAAGACGGTACTAGGCTACAGTCGCAGGCAGTAACTGGATGCCCTCAAGGGAGTTGCATCTCACCGTTGATATGGTGGTTAGTTATGAATAGCTTATTGAGAAGACTTGAGGATACTGAGATATTCGCGCAAGCTTTTTCTGATGATGGAGTGATCCTCATTAGTGGAAAGTTCGTGAGTACTATCATGGAACTTATGCAAGTCGCTTGTAACGTAGTACAGACTTGGTGTACTGAAATGAAGCTTTCAGTAAACCCATCAAAGACAGAGTTGATTCTATTTACCAGGAAGCGGAAATTGGATATATTTCAAACCCTGATTTTCTTTAGCAATCAACTTCAAATAAGCCAAAAGGTCAAATACCTCGGAATTAGTTTTGACGCAAAACTGAACTGGGGATCTCATTTGGCAGAAATCAAAAGAAAAATCAGTGCTGCCTTTTGGCAAGTAAGACTCGCTGTTGGCACTACCTGGGGTTTTAACCCCAAAGGTTATGCATTGGATTGATACAGCGATAATAAGAACGAGAATTTACTATGGAAGTATTGTGTGGTGGACAGTGTCCCATGTGCAAATGGCCAGTAAGATCCAAATAATGGTGTGTATTGGCATAACTGGGGCATTTCGCACAACAGCTACTAAGGCATTAGAATTCCTGCTTTCCCTAGTACCACTCCACTTATCGATTAAGGGGGAAGCGGTATTAGCCTATCTAAGAATGAGAGAAAATAGATAGTGGACAGAGACAGGAGAAGCTACTGGTTATGGTGACAATAGCTAAAGTGGTGGAAAGAGAGTTACCAATACTACAATACCGCTCACCACTTCTAGATAAAACACCCGCTTTAGATACTAAGATTAGTTACTTACACCTAAAGTTAGAGGAATGGGCACTGGGTTTAGTGGAAACCCCGGGAGATTATTTGCCCTGTTTCACTAATGGATCAAGAATGAATTCGACAGGACTAACGGGGGCAGGGGTTTACATTGAAGAATTAGGCATAGAACTAAACCTCCCACTTGGCAAGCACTCAACTGTCTTTCAGGCAGAAGTGTTTGCCATCTTGTCAGCAGCTTTATGCCCCGAAGTCACTAGCTGTGAAAGGACTGGTATCACCATCTTTTCAGATAGTTTGTCTGCCCTTCAACCCTTGGAGTCACCTCTAATTTGGTAAGAGTGTAGACAAGCCTTAGAATCACTAAAGAAGCTTCAGCTTGTGTGGGTCCCAGGCCACAAGGGAATCACATCATGAAAAAGCTGCTAGAAACAGGGCTGAGCACCCTCCTTTAGGACCAGAACCATTCCTAGGCATCTCTAAAAGTAATCAGAGAAAAGTAGTTCTTGATTGGACATGGAAGAAAGCCGGTAAGGAGTGGAGGGACTGTATAGGGCTGAGACAGGCCAAGATTTAAATAACTAAACCCTCTACTTCTAAAACTAAGTGGCAGCTAGGCCTTAACAGGAACGAACTCTGATTATTAATAGGAGTCCTGACAGGTCACTGCAGACTTAAAAGACATCTTAAGATATATGGAGTAGTTCATGATGAAACCTGCTACTTATGCGGACAGGCCCCAGAGACTACCTTACATTACGTAGCAGATTCTGGTAGATTAAGATACAGGCTACTAGGCCCTGATAGAATTAAAAGAAATATGGGAGGCTTCCTCTATAGATTGGGTTCCCTTTGGAATTTCATTAGAAAGACGAAAAGGTTCGATATAGAGGAATAAGAGACATAAAGAGTCATTCCATTGGTTCGTCTTGGGGATGGCAAAAAGGACCAATAGGCCCACTTGCCAGACTTGTTCCCCCCAGCATTACCAGTACCAGTAGACAAAAGAAGTGAATAGAAACCATGACAATAATAAATATGGTGACTATAACTAATAACATGGGTAAGGAGAAATAAGAAGAGAATAAAGAAGAAGGGAGTAAAGTAAAAGAAACATGAGAAAAGAGAATAAGCCAAAGAACTCACCTACTAGTAGAAGAACAGAAATCTAAGTTAACTCAGCAGCGTGTATGGTAAGACTCTGAGTTAAAAAATAGGTTACATGCAAGACGAAATTACTGGAAGGGAAGTATACATTACAAGTTATTTGGATAGGCGAAAAAGAAATAGAAGATATTTAAAAACTTATTTAGAAAAGGAAAACGTATAAGAGGATGACGACAATTGTTTAAAAATGCATTACAAAGATGACAGAAGTACTGGAAGGTGAGAATACATTACAAGTTATTTGGATGGGAGATATTTAAAACCTAATTTAAAAGAGGAAAACGTATAATAGGGTGACGGCAATTTGTTATAAAAAAATGTTTAAAACATTAAAAAATGACAAAATTACGGGAAGGTGAGAAAAGTAATTTGGATGGATAAATCAAAAGGAATTGAAAATAGTTAAAACTTATTTAAAAGAGGAAAAAAGTATAAAAGGGTCATGAAAAATGGTTTAAAAAATAATAATAAAACAAAGAAATAGAGGATGGGGAAAAACAAAATTACATATAAAAAAAATAAATAAATAAAATTAAATTAATTTATAGTTAAAATTAATCTATGTTACTTTTTTAGAAAATTGACTATTTGGAAATATGTTAATGATAAGTTGTGTTTGTCAGTTTTTAAATTTACGGAAGAAGGTTCTAATTGGATATAGAAGCTTTCAGAGATAAGCTTAATGTCATGGTTACGAACTGTGACTAGTATAGATGTTTTATCAAAATGAAAGAGTTATTTAAAGAGAGTGTTCTGAAAGTTTAGAGGCAGAATCATTATGTGAGGAAACAGAATATTTATGTTGTATGATGCGGTCTTTTAAGAGGTTTTTGGTTTCACCGATGTAAGCAGAATTACAATTGAGAGTGGAGCAAGGGATGCGGTATACGACATATGATTAGTGTAGAAGAGAGATAGGGTCTCCAAGTTGAGAGTAGAATTAGATAGGGTGTTGTGAGGTCTAAAAGCAATACAAAGGTTATGTACAGTAGAACGTAAGAATTTTTTATGTTGTCTGAAAGATAGGGGATGTATGGTAGTGGCCTGTATAAGGGGATAGAGAGGGGTTGTAAAGAAAATTGTTTGTCTATAAATATTGATAACATAAAAGCAAACACACATGACATATAGGGTGCAGCAGTGGAATAGGATAATTTTGAAATAAAATTGTTTGACTTATTTTTGTATTGACTATCCATGTATGAATATAAAGAGCAAGAATAGGCATCTGGTTGCCTATGTATCAAGAATATTAAATAGGGAGAAAAAACCTACTCCACTCTCTTCAGTACCTCTTAAAAACAATGAAAAGGCGAAAGATATTTTTAATCTTAAACATTCATTTTCTGCCCTAATTATAGTAGAACCCAAACACAAAAATATTGACATTCCTATGTGTACTAACTGTCAAAGATACACTCATACAAAGAACTATTGTCATTTGGAACCGAGATGTGTTAAGTGCAAAGGCAAACACCATTTTTCAAAGTGTCCGTTAAAATTTACGGATAAACCATTTTGTGTGAATTGCGAACTAGCTCATGCGGCTAATTACAAGGGATATAAATATTATTAAATCCTTAAAAATAAAATAAACTCACCTTCAGAAACAGATATTCATAAAGCTGAGACTAATTCAAGCAGGCCAGCCATGAAAATCACTTCAAAAAACTCATATGCTGATGTTATTAGACCAATATCAAAATCACCAGAACCAAAAACTCAGTCCACAGTTAATCAAGACAACAAAATAAATGATGAAAATTTATTGTCTTCAATAACTAAAGTTATAATACGGCTATCAAGCCGTATTTACCACAAATTATGACTTATCTATCCATGTTAGTAGCATCTTTCTTCACAAATTGACCATAAAATAAACAACAGCTTATCTACAGTTACTAATTCTCTCCTGACTAACTGCGCTTTAATACAAATCAAATATTATTCCATTAATTCTCAACATTTTATTTTTATAAAGTAAAATATAATCTGGGCTTCAACAGCAAAGCCCTGTTGTTTACATGTCCAACAATTCAATTTGAACTGAATGATATACCTTACTGATGGTGTGGAGTTGATGATCCTCACTGTTGCCCCATCACCATCTACCCTACAGGCCCTTATATCCATTACAAACACTATCAGACCCAAGTAAACAACTTAGCGAGCACTGTATTTAGAAAGGTTTTTTTTTTATTATTACTATGCATTATTACTTATTACTTGCATTCTTGTCCTTTATATTTAAACATGAAAAATGAATAAGAAATTAATTCAATTTTCATCCTGTCCCAAATTACTAATCCTGTGTAAAAATTACTAATCTACTTAAATGTAATTATATTTTTTCTGAATATAAAAAGCATTTTACTTTTCTTCTTAGTTATTTCAACATCTCTTTCAATGATAATAATATTTATAAAACAAAAATGACTTACTTTGATATTTTCACAAGCTCTTATCATATTGGTGAATCCAAGGTGTAACATGAATCCTAAAACGGCTTCACACGCATTTTTTCTCACATCAGCATTCCTGTCTTCCAAGTTTGAATACAGAGTAGGTAAACAAGCCATTAATTCCTCTTTCTGTATTGTTTTAGGTGGAACTGAAAAAAAAAAACAATAAATAAATAAATTTATATACTGCATTATCATTCAAAATAGGAGCTTTGTGGCTTTTACGTATATGTATATGTGTATATATATACATATATATTTTGACTACAGTTCAGTTCCTTTATGCTATATTAAAAAATCCATAAAAACTGACCTCACTCAGGACTGGAACAGATGATGGCAACTTTCAACTAAAGAATAACTCCTTTATAAATACATACCTAACATAACATCTCAAAATTATAACAAGATAAAAAGTACACATTACAAACTGACTCAACCACTGATAGAACATAGACTATCCAAACACTACTGTAAAAGATTTCATATAACTAACACTGATTTCTTTCATTGAGACGGACAAACTTAACAAACTTATTTTTCGACCGCACCTATTATGATCAACAAAGGCTCAATGTAATAAAAACCTGCATAACGCAGGGAGATAGATGGCCACTTAATCAATCTGAAATCTCAAAAAATAAAAAAGAGCTGGTACACTTCATCTCTAATATAGATTTAGCTAAAATGTGATCATCATATACACTCCAATTGTACCTCTTATATAATAGCAATTAATTTAATGTTTTGTTCTAGTTTAATATTTAATTCCCACATCTGCACTGTATTCATTTCATCATCTCTTTAATTAAATAATTAGTTGCCTTCTCTAACCACATGTTCTAATTGCATCATTTTAGTTATTGTATTTTATACTTCACTTGTTCTTTTTGGTTTCTGTTATCTTTACTTTTAATATTTTTAATATAGTGCAGTTGGCCTCTAAATTTACTAGAGCACGGTCCTATAGTGAGTTTTATATTTTTTTTTTCGTTCTAGTCGGTTCTTATAAATTAAAGGAATCAAGTGATGAATTGAACAATTCATCCGGTTTTTCCCAGAACCTCCAACATTATCATGAAGATAAAACAGATGCAGACCAACAAACGAATCGAATTCACCTGTTAAAAAAGTGGTTAAATATTACCAATAAATTTATTAAAAGTGAGGGTAGGCGGTAAATTTAATCAGTTAAACGAAATCGACCTTTCATCTGATAAGCACACTAGTGCAACACCAATTACTAGTAATAATAACCCGAATGTTAAACCCAATCCCATAAAAGTACCACCTATATTCTTACATAATGCCACTAATTACAAAATCCTATCAAACGATTTAAACACATTATGTATCGGACCTTTGACAACCCAGTTTACTGGCAATAACACAAAAATTTTGCTATCGATTATAGAAAACTATAGAATTATGACAAAGTATTATAACGAAGAAAAATAGAATACCACACATTTTCTACAGATAAAAATAAATATTTGAATGTAGTTATCAGAAAGGTTCCCTATAACGGAAGAAGAATTAAGGATGGGTTATAATCAAAACAATTCTAAGTTGTATCAAGAATACTGAATAAAGATAGAAATCCTACTCCCTGGTGTTCAATATCCATGAAAAATACTGAAAAGGCTAAAGATATTTTTGAACTTGACAATTTATTTTCCACTATAATTACTGTAGAACCTTCTTCTTCCTCTAACTCCTGTGTGCCTTCAAGCGTGGAGTCGCAGTCTCAGTCCATCTAGCCCACCGGTCCCTGTCCCTGCCTAGTCTTCTCATCTCCACTTTAGTTGCCGCTCTTGTATCGTGTCTCTCACTGATTTCACATCAAGATCCTCCCGAATCCTTTCATTTCTGACACAGTCACTTCTGGTCTTACCATCTATTCCTCGCAAAAATCTCATTTCTGCTGTCATTATCCTTCCAATATGCTTGTCAAGGGCTGTCCAGCTTTCTGGTCCATACAGGAGGACTGGGAGGAACACAGATTTAAATATCCATATTTTGGCATCTCTGCTTACTTCTTGCTTGCCTATAAGAGTTTTAGAAATTATATTATATTTAAGAAATTAGTTGTCGGAAGAGAAAACGTAGAGCCTAGGGTTTTGTGTAATGGTAAACCCCTAGAACTTACGAATACTTATACGTATCTAGGGACTATAAGTTAAGTTGGTAGAATAGACCAGGAGGTTCAAAATCGAGTGAAAAAGGCCAATGGAGTTTACCATCAGATTTCTATAACTACTGTAGAAGCAAAACATAAAAACAATGTTATTACAATGTGTACAAACTGACAGAGATATGGTCATACAAAACATTAATTTAATTTAGAATCGAGGTGTGTTAAGTGTAAAGGAAAACACTATCTCTCAAAATGCCCATTAAAATTTACAGATAAGCCTTTTTGTGTAAATTGTGAACTAACAACAAGGGTTGTAAATATTACAAAAAAATAAAATGAAATCACTTCCAAAGCCAAGTACTCGTATAACTGAGAATAGTTCTAACAGGCCGGCTACTAGAATTACTTCAAAATTTTCATAAGCTGATGCTATTCACCCAATATTAAAACAACAAGAACAAAAACCTCAGTCCACAGTCAATCAAGACAACAAAATAAATGGTGAAAATTTATTGTCTTCTATTACTAAAATCATTATCGAAGCTATCAAACCGTATTTACCACAAACAGTGACACATTTATCCACATTAGTGGCGTCTTTCTTTATGAATGGGCCATAATATAAATAACAGCTTATCTACAGTTACTAATTCTCTCCAGACTAACTGCCTTTACTACAAATAAAATATTATTCCATTAATTCTCAACTTTTTATTTTTTATCTATGGGTACAGAATTAAGGAAACTAAAAATTTTAAACTGGAATGCTCATGGCATATCTTCTCAAAGAAATGAATTCAAAATTTTCCCTGAATCAAACTTCATCGATATAGCCTGCATAATTAAGACACATTTATCTCAAAACATCAAATTGAAGATCTCAGGTTACAAAATTTTATGTTATGATAGAGATTGATCGACTCCTTCTAGTGATGTAGCCTTAATAATTAAAAATAATATTGACTTCACAGAAAATATCATTTACAACGTATTTAACATAGAGGTCGTTTCGGTTCGTTTAGACTTGTCTCCTTCTACATTTGTCAAGGTAGTTTATAAAACCTCCAAATAAAAAACTACTTCAAGACGAAATTTTAAAACTGTTACCAAAAGGAAACCATACATTAGTTTTAGCTGACATAAATTGTAAAAACATTTACTGGGGATGCCGC
Source organism: Halyomorpha halys (assembly GCF_000696795.3). Lineage (NCBI taxonomy): Eukaryota > Metazoa > Arthropoda > Insecta > Hemiptera > Pentatomidae > Halyomorpha > Halyomorpha halys. Next base: position 631,036 of record NW_027105275.1, read on the forward strand.
AAAGCAAATTCTAGCGGAAATACTTTACTTGATATTTGCTCAAGGCACGATGAAAAACATTCTCTGACAGCTGCCTAAAATCAATATTGCTAAAAATTAAAGAAAAAATAGTAGACAGTGGATGTGAAACCCTAGAAGACTAGAAACCCTGTTCACAAAAAGAAATGGAACCACCTCAAACACAAAACTAAATAGGATTTGGAAGAATGGGCATATATATCAAAGATATGTAGAAGATTTAAGACCCAAAGGATCAATCATTGTGGAAGGCTACACGATGTCTACTGAAAAAATTCCAAGTCTTGTAGACAATGATGAATTCATCGCCGACACAGAAAAAACTGAAGTGTTTGCAAATTTCTTTGAGAAAACATTCTCCAATACAGAACGTGAAAGAAGTCCAAATTTAGATAATGATGAAATTGACAAGTACCTAAGTCACCCTCATACAACTGTTCAGCTCCCACCTAAATTCGCAACCCCAAAAGAAATCAAAGAACTGATTAGAAGGCTTAAAATGAAGAAAAGTCCTGGACATGAGTTGATCCTAGTCATAGCAATTAGAATGTTACTTAGGAAAACTGTCGTTTTCATAACATCAATTTTTAACAGTTGCCTGTGTACTGGATATTTTCTGGTACGTGGAAAAAGACCGAACTTATAGTAATTCACAAGCCTGGTAAAAACACTAAACTAATCAGCAGCTATAGACCCATCAGTTTGTTACCCATTCTTGGAAAAATGCAGAAATCAGTCATAAAAAAGCATCTTTCTTATTTTTTTCAATGCATCAAGATTATTATGGATTTTCAATATAGTCATTCCAATCCCCACAAACTAGTATGAGTATCAGAACTTATAATAAACAGTTTTGAATTGAAGAAGCACACTCTGGTAGTGTTCTTGGACATCCAACAATTGTTTAATAAGGTCTGGCATCAAGATCTCCTATACAAGCTAAAGCGGGTGGACACTCCAAAGTATTTATACGACATTCTGAGCTCATTCTTCAGCGACAGAACATTATCTGTAAGAATAAAGACACAAATTTTACCCTCAGACAAATCCATGCAGGTACTCAACAAGGTTCAGTCCTTTCTCCCATTATGTTTAACTTCTATGTTCACATCATTCAGTCCACACATACCTCCATAGCTATGTTCGCTGACAATACAGCATTGTTCTCTTAACATGATGATATAATAATAGCTAGCAATACTTTGAAAAGTCACCTTAAAGAACTAGAACAATACTTCAATAAATGGATGATTAGTCTGAACATTGAAAAATGTACTTCAAAAGTTTTTACTCTCAGACGCCAAACAGACCCACCAGAACTGATCCTCAAGGTAAAAATGGAATCCTGCCGGAAACAGAAAGATACCTGGGAATTCACCTCGATCGCCGCCTTACCTGGAACCACCATATCTCAGCATCAAATTAACTCAAACCTACGCAAGGTTAGCAACACTATAACCTATGCTTCTTGGTACAGGATAAAAAAATCATACAGGATTACAACAAAAAAAAGGTTCATGAAATTCCACTCCCAGTAACTAAAGTTAAAGAAGCAGTGACCTATAACTTGGGAAACCCAACGACAACCCGGAGACTGAAGGCCAGGCTGCTGCAGGACATACTCGGATAAATTCTATATTTATCAGTTCTGTTATTGTCACTCTAAAATTTTATTTTGTCTTCATCTTTTTTTTTTTTTAAATTCACTTTTTTTCCCAATAGAAGTCAATTAATTATTTTGTTAAATCAATAAATGTCATTGTTTTTGTTATTAACTTTTATCTTTTATTAAAAATTATTATTTTAATCTA